>NW_025946839.1:47614-67712 GCF_000764305.2 Hyalella azteca | reverse complement strand
GTGTCGGCACAGCCTGGGCACCCGCACTATCCAACACCAACCTACAGAAACTCCAAACATTACAAAACAAAGCCCTCAGAATAATCACAGGCTGCACACAAAGCACCCCCATCGAGCGCCTTCACGCTGGAACAAAAATACTTCCTATAGAAGCACACCTCGACAAGAGAGGAACACATTTCCTAGCTGCAGCCATAAACAACACAGAACACCCATGCCACTACCTACGCGACCACCCACCTACACACAGACAAATAATACGAACCCAAAAGAAATACTACACCAGCACACTAAACACAGTACCCCCACACAAAGGCAATACCAGCACAAAAAAAACACACACACAATTATGACACAGAGAACGTTGGAACTGGCTGGCAACAACAAACAGTGCTGCCGTTGGTGCCGGCTGGCAACAGTTCTTCAGTACTGCCCAAATTACTGTCATTTGTACTTTGTGTTCATATTGTTACTAGTGTGATAAAACTTTATAATAAAGGAAGGTAGAAAACTAAGTGCGAAATCAACGGCTATTATATATTTGCAATGATGATGCTCCACCGAATTCGTATCATTCTCTTCGGGTGGCGTGGATCTTTACTACAAATTTTGCCTGATTTTGAGCATTTGTTTGGCATCGCTAGATTTAGGCTTCACAACACCTTAGAAACAGAACCGTAGAATAATTAGAAACATTGAGCACCGAGCTAAAAAGCCTATTACAATAAATGACTATAAGAATAAATGAATCGCCGGGCCAATTCCAATTATTGACCATTACAACAAATGACTGGCTGTGGCACACAACACTCACCGACAGGAGGCAGTGTCGGCCCAGCTCGAAGAGTGGCTGTGACACACAACACTCACCGACAGGAAGAAGTGTCGGCCCAGCTCGAAGAGCCAAAGAACGTAAAGCGAGGCATGCGCTCTAACTCGATCTTGATAACTTGCAGGTGACAAATTTCCTGGGATCTAATATATTTACCCCGAATTTTAACTATTACATGTCATTGAAATATTTCAACAAGTTAGAAAATTTTGGCTCAAAAATAAGCTGCTGGTGAAATTTCTGAAAGAAAGATTAATACTACTCAATTCCCCCTAACATCGCACTTGGTTCAAATTGAAAATGCAAAATTGTATCTATGCATTCATGCCCATAAGAATAGTTATAAATTAACTGTCATTTATATGTACGATCAAATTTTTCGCCGCATTTTTCTATTGCCAGAATGCTGAACATATTATGTGTAATGTTTCAAGGTAGTAGTTTTTCTTTTTTATTTAACTGCTCTCATAGAAATGAGGTATAGTTTAAATAACCTGACCTTAAAGTTGCTTGATTTGGCGCATTTACTTACTGTCTCTAATTTTTGGCTATTTAACTATCATCGGAAAACGTACTAATATCCATAAATTTTTAGAGCATTTTACTAGTTTGGTTGGCCCAGCCGGTTTCTGTAGCATAGTTATTGTTCTAAATCGCACACATGTGCATTATTTAAGTCATATTTACTTGGGTGGTGCGTCCGTTTCTACATAACTTCGTCACCAGCATCCTGATGCGAAGAATGATGTCATCGCACTGCAAATCAAGCAAAAATCAGGATTTGACTAGTATTATTAATATTAAGTGATAAAAAATTACAAGTGTTTGAAGAGGAACTATTTTTCCGAATTATTTGAATTTCTAAAATACCAATAACTCCGATTTATACCTTTTTTTATCCTTCAAACAAGTAGAAAAATTTGTACGCCCTAGACCGCCTGTCAACGGCCACAGAGATTATTGAGTCGAACCAGGGATATCACATGTAATGAAAACTTCAGCTGCAATGTCAATTTACCAATGACGGACGCTGCATTAATTTTAGGATCAACATAAAATAACATGCTGGAATGTTTCCTTGCTTCATATTCACATGGTGAAATTCATGACTTATTCGAGTTTATGGTACTATTCATTGTCAACGATTGTACATCACGTAAAAAAAAGTTAATCAAAAAGTAAAACAACAGCATATCGTGGCGAACATCTGTGCAAATAAGAAGGGTAGTGCAAGAAATTTTTCCTGCACGATCATCTATCCCGGAAGCAGAGACTGCGATTAGATACTACGAGCTCAATGCCACTGAGATGGGTAGTGTATGAATTCTTCCTACACGACCACCAAGCTCCGAAACAGAGACAGTGATTAGATACTATATATCCGAGGGCGGTGCCACTAAGATGGGTAGTGCAATGAATCTTTTCTACACGATCACCTAGCCCCGAATCAGAGACAGCGATTAGCTACAACGAGGTCGGTGGAGGGTCGCTTAAGAACAACGACCCTCAGGAAATGAAACTGTCATCCAAATGGCAGATGGCAGAATCGGAAGGGCCCGCAAGTAGGATATTACTTAGATCTGGATTTTGTCTGAATTTAAAAGTGAGTTAATAATAACTGAACGCAGGAATTTGTATTCAATTCCCAAAGTTAACCATCCGATTTCTTGTATCCTGTTTTTGAGTCGAGGAGACGCCAGAGATGCATTGTCCGTGGAATAATAAGAAATGTAACAATTGGTAAAAATACTGCATCATTCTTCTGGTTTTCTTGAAATGACATTCGAGTCTTCCAAAAGTTGCCGTCGTCATCCAAGACTCAGTTCTTCAGGTTCACCACTTCCAGCTGATTAACTTGCACTCGCTGAGGCTTCGATGAACGTAAGGCCACATGTATGATGCTGTCGTTTTCGATGTGCTGCATCACCACTGTGATGCTGAGAAATACTGTTGGAAGAATGATGCAATCAATGATGGGAAAGCAGCGCGGGTGACGACGGTAACGGTGATGACACTTTTCTTGGTGATGCCAAGGTATATGATGCAACTATCACAGATCAGGTCGAGTGCAAAAACTACCATCGTTGAGGTAGCAATTCGAGTGGAAGCTCTTGAAATGAAAGTCAAATGATGTAGTATTTTTAAAATTTTACGATGAAAGGCTGACAAAGTGAATGTTGATATTAGTGAATAGAAAGCCACCGTGTAAGATGAAATTAACCCACTGAATATCTCCGATGACGTCTGAATTGAGTAGTAAATCTGTAGGCAGTAAAATATTGTTGCGATCACATATGTACTGTAGAGCTGAAGAAAAAGTACACTTGGTTAACAAGAAATTTTTCATGATGACGAGAAAATGAAGCAAGTTCATTTGTAATCACGAAAAAAATAACTCACAAGTAAAAATCGAAAACTAAACTATTTCATTTTTATTATTGCGGTTAATTATTTTCTAATGCAACCTGAAAATAACATGTTAAATTACTTTCATTGTAACTCCTGTAAGTTACAGCTGTGAAATCCCTGCATAATGCTGAATTGTTAGCCTTCGTACTCCTCCTAAATTAAACTCTCACAAATCCAACGTCTTAGAATCGGTAAGTTTATTATCCAGAGTTTCTTTGAATGTTATGTCAGTTATTTATCTGGTTAAGGGCCTTTGGTTAAGGGTGCTCAATTATTAAAACATCAATGTTGGCCTTTGCATCGGAATAATAATGCAGATAACTATTATTTATAGAGAATAAGCAAAAAAATACCTTCGTTCTGGTAGCTCTTGCGTCCGTGTTCTGGACATATGTGATGCAAAGTAGCACCAATGTCTCGCACCTTGGAGGTCCGGACGGAATTAGTAGCTTCTTCATAAGTGGCATCCACGGGTGAAATTCAATATTTTCTGTTGACATTCTTGACAATTCTGAGTGATAATGCAGGGATACTATTGATTGGGATGAAACGTTGGTAACGAATACAAATGTCGCATGAACTGGGATATGATCAATACAGGAGTGCGAATATTGGCAAAGTTGGGCAGAAGTTGCTGTTGTATGCACTTTTCGTTGAAGATCAGACAATATTTCTTATTAATAAATTTCTCATTGTCTCTTCGGCAGATTAGACTTGGTAGGATTAGAAAATTCGAAAATGAGGTTTGCACGGGACATTTTACTATAATTGTATATATATAGCAAGTACAATATAATTTCAATTTAGAATTTTCAAATCCTACTAGAAGTCTAACTCGCCTATCAGAGAAAAAATTTTACAACAGCTACTAAGGGGGTCTTTGATCGATAACTCCACTTAAGGCATTACTTGTACAGCAGAAATTACTCTTTAAACTAAATAAATTACGTTGCATATATACAAGTGAATACACAATTTCTCTATGGAATCATCGACCATATTATTTAATATATTATCATCTACGAAATTTCTTGATTTCTCAATCTCTAAGAACTTCACAATTTTATGCTATATTATTCACGATCTTTGTCATGAATTTGTGCATAAATTACAACGTCTGAAAAACTAAGCGGAGACAAAGTTCGATATTGTTTATAAGAAAAATTTTACTAAAGCTTTTTCATTTCATCTTATGATTTATAATTTAAAAGAGCAACAGTAGGGCAATTTACTCTGATGTTTTCATAGGACTTTGCGTACGATGTAATATCAAAGAACACAATTCGTTACCTCGATAATGAGATAAAATTGGCGATAATATCGATGTACACGTAAAATGCGACATAATTTGTGAAAAATGCATTGTTACTGCATTTTAAGGAAAATTACATACTTTTGAAACTGTTTTTTTTAGCGCGCTAAAATCTTGAAGAGCTTGGAGGTCCCAAACTGTGTTATTCCACAGGAACAGGTCAGCGGTGGAGGTACGCGCTCATATTGGTCGGGGAATGATGCGTTAAGATATGAAACACAGAAATACTCAGGATTAAAATGGCAGGTATAAAATTGAGTCTGCGTACTCTACTGATCTGGCATTTCCATGTGATGAGAGCAATAGCGATGGTTCCTTTCTCACTTTCGAGCGGGACTCCTCAACAAAGCCAAGTGTACCTTGGAGTAAGCATTGCTCTGCAAATCGTGCTCACGATTTGGAAATCGATCAAAGCTTATCCAATGCTGAAAATTTCTCAATGGAGCGTGCTAGCCGTAGCTCCTAACGCACAAGGACTTGCATTCATCGTTTTAATAACAGTTATCCGTTTGAGCCTGATTACGTCGACGCGAACGATGATTAAATTGTTGCGTTATTTAACGTTAAAATCAGTAATCGATCCTCGGATCAGTCGAAGTACTTATGCGTTCTTGATTGTTAACATGTCAACTATGATGAGCAATATCTACTTGGATACCAAACATTCTAAAGAAAGAACGGACATTGTGTACTTCAGGGTCGTGATGAATTTGCCTTATTTCATAACTCTTCGCGTTGTTAGTCTGGGGATTAATGTGGCCTTGCAATACATCGCTGCAGATCTCAAACTGCAAGTACGCGAACTTATATATCTTGATGAGAAGAATTTGGCAGTGACCTCAACCTCTGGCGTATTGCCGTCGAATCTACAATTAAACAAAAGCGGATTCATCCGCTCGAAACTTCATCGCATCAGAAACGTTAGAATGGCTTGCCAAAATATTCATTCCGCTTTTATTCTTCCCGTCTTTCTGTTCCTAGTTTATGAACCTCTCGAGCTACTGATCCTCATCTTGTTTGCCTTGTACGCGCAAAATATCCAGACTGTTTATGGGCTGCTGTTGTTCATCATTCCTGGCTTGGTGCATCTCTGGTTGATATTGGATGCGCCTACAGACTACGAGCGAACGGTTCGTCAATGCCCAGTCTGCATCTAACATCAGTCTGTCGAGTGAAAGCTATAGCAATATATAAGTAAATTATTAGGTAATTCATGAACGTCGTTGAAAAGGCAAATCATGTATCGTATTTGCACATAAATTCTAAAAAAACTGTCGAATGCAAATTTCATAGACAACTGGAACAATTAGAGCCATTTGATATTATAACTTGTATTTCATGTACAAAGTAAAACATTTTGAAACTTTTGTAAATCAAGTACCGGACGTGCGCTCAGTATGCGGAGGGAAAGTGTGCAATTGCAATAGAGCAAAATAGACTGCTGGGTTGTTCATAAACAACTGCATCGGAAGAAATTTAGTTTAAATATCGTTAAAACTCCAATTCATCAGTCATCTTGTTTTTAGCTAGTTCCATGCTCGGTGGACATACAAAAATTTTTGTAATTTGAAACGTTCCGTTTATTTGGCCAAAATAAAAATTTAGTAACATTTACTTTGCAACAAATAAATTTCATAAGGCGCGGTAATAATTTCATTTTAGATATTATTGTATAGAGATTCAAATTCCTTCTTACAGTATTAATTTTTACAGTGCGAAGATGGAGTGCATCTAATCAGGAAGCTAATCACCGAAGTGGGGAAAGAGGAGCAGAATCGCAGGAAGGTGATTAGTCACAATCGAAAGTTCAGACGATCTTTCGCAACATTTCTAAAATAATAAATAAATTATTTTTCATGTTGAACAGGTCGAGCATGAAACATAAGTTTCTCATCGACAAAAAGAAGTCAAATAAAAATCCAAAAATGTTCATTTCACTTGGAAATTCACTTGGAAATCAGCATTAAAAAAGCTAAGGTATAATGTTTTAGAGTTTAGACATATACAAATATAACACCATCTGAGAACGATTGCCTATAATTCTCAAGTGAAAGAACAATTACTGCGAACCATTTTTATTATTATTTATACTGCAATAAACGGATTTCTGACACAACGACGTTCAGTTGTGACATGTGATCTCAGTTATTAAAACTGCGTGGGTGCCTGACTAGCTTCTCGACAACCACACGTCCGTAACGTGCAGATAACTGAGTAAAGAATTTAAACTGGTATCGGTTTCTCATTGACACTTGGTAAAATTGTTAGCTTCGTTTCTCCTATTCTCCGAATCCGATTAGTATATTGAGGTGAGCATGTTCATATCAGGGAACTCATTGTTTCAAATACTACAGGAAGTGTGGCAACTGCGCGGCATTCAGGCTGAGCTGGAGAGCATGCCTCGCTTCACGATCTTTGGGCTCTTCGAGCTGGGCCGACACTGCCTCCTGTCGGTGAGTGTTGTGTGCCACAGTCACTCTTCGAGCTGGGCCGACACTGCCTCCTGTCGGTGAGTGTTGTTTGCCACAGCCACTCTTCGAGCTGGGCCGACACTGCCTCCTGTCGGTGAGTGTTGTGTGCCACAGCCACTCTTCGAGCTGGGCCGATACTGCCTTCCTGTCGGTGAGTGTTGTGTGCCACAGCCACTCTTCGAGCTGGGCCGACACTGCCTCCTGTCGGTGAGTGTTGTGTGCCACAGCCACTCTTCGAACTGGGCCGACACTGCCTCTTGTCGGTGAGTGTTGTGTGCCACAGCCACTTATCCTGCTGGGCAGACACTGCCTCCTGTCAGTGAGTGTTTGAATCGAGAAATCGAATCATACCACCAGAAATCAGTTTTTCCTGAAATTTAACATTTAGAATTTGTCAGGCAGTGTTTAGGATGTCATTTTATTGGTATTTTGTGAAATATTTGACAGACCATAGATCGTTGGTATGGAGAAATCGTTCTTTTATATGTTCAGTTAAATGATTCATAATGAGTTTATATGAGTAAAAAATATAATGTGTTTAAAAAAATGTATGTGATAGTTTAAAGTAATATAATGTGCTTAAATACCAGATGGGGTCTCTGGTGCTGATTTACGTCATCATCGTCGTTCAGTTTGCCGGCAGTGGAACACCTGTCACCTGCCTCTGCTCGGGAACAGGCAATCCGCCTCACTAAAAATTTTATTAGTAACTCCAGTTTGTTTGAAATCTGCACAATTAGTAATGGGTGTAATTTGAATAGCAGTGCAATTAAAAAGAAGTTCGACTCGACCGTTCCTCAAGTTACCGAACTGAATTTTCTAAAGCATCGAGAAGAGGCAACACACGAAACAAAAATATTTCATGTCGCCTACAACGACTCCATGACTTTTGGTTCTCAAATCAACAATATAATTATAATCAATATAATAACAACCATTGTTCAAAAAAGGTGACAAAAGCTGCCCGGGAACTATCGCCCTGTCAGTTTGACAAGTGTCGTTTGCAAGGTAATGGAATCTGTTGTGAGGGATCGATTGATAGATCATTTGACTGCTAATAATCTTTGTGTGCCACAGCCACTCTTCGAGCTGGGCCGACACTGCCTTCTGTCGGTGAGTGTTGTGTGCCACAGCCACTCTTCGAGCTGGGCCGACACTGCCTTTTGAAGGTTAGTGTTGGGTGATTAAGCAACTTATGAGCTGGGCTGATATTGTCTTTGGCATATGAAGGTTTTAGCAGTTCAGCTTAATAGGGTTTAGCTTCTGACGTGACTGTAAATTATCATTAATTATTATCCTTTTTTTAGATGGGATCCATCGTGCTGACGTACGTCATCATCGCCCTACAGTTCAGCACGAGCAACAAGCCCGTTACCTGCAGTACAATTAATTAGGTTTTAGTACAGCTACAGCTAACCTGAGCATATTGTACTCATAGATCATAGATAACAGTGTTAGATTATCTCTAGTATTTGCACACGTCAGCTAAAACCTATGCCAATCCTCAAATTAGGCTTTACTAATCCATTCCAACGCATATGCCTTTTTCCCGCTTAATGCCAAATATATCTTCATAATCTCAAATCTAATGCAAAGAAACTGAAAACCAAACATGAGACGATAACTGTTTCGTTTATTCGGTACAGACGCGCTGAAATAATTGTAATTTCACGTATCACTGTAATTTTACAAAATATATGGGATGAACTGAGTAAATCAAATTTTAGCGCTGTAGAATGAAAAATTGGTAATTGTCCGAGAATTCGATGGTTATCAAGAGCACTTATTACCGAATATATGCTTAAATGTTTTTAATTTAATAAACTTGACTTATGACGCATTTTCTTCGGTAGTACAATGAATTATATTTTATAGTATGCAACAAAATGAAAGATATGACAAAATAAAATTAGTCAAAACTTTGGGAGAATTAATCATGGGATCAATAAAAACTCGATATATGACGTTATATATATTCAATTACCTGATGAAGAAGCCTTTGTTCAGATGAAAATGCATTTGGGTTGTCCAACAAACTATTCTCTCACTCACCTGCCAATGTAATATTTTCGAGCGCATTATTATTTGTTTCTACAAACAAACTTTATGGAATTACTTTAATCAATTAGTGCAAATGTTTGACCTTTATACGTTCAGACCTTGCATCTAATATTAAAGCTTGTAATCTTCAAGATGTCGCCTTGGACAGATGATGCAGCAGGAATCAATTACTTTGATTAAGTCATCGCACAAAATATTGTTCAGTTGCTCACGAGCTGCCAGTACATTGTGAAGAATTTGCGCACTTGCCGATATATCATTGGAATGTTCAGCTTTTTCTTATTGAATTAATAAAACTTAATATTTATATTCCTAGGAATACAATGTTTTAAGTGTGAACCTATTGCTAAAATATATACCTAACAATTTTGCTAGCTCATTTGCCTAGATAAAAAGCTTGAAATCTAGTTTTGAAGCAGAATCTTGCTAACAGTTTATGATATAGAAAGACTGAGTGAAGAAAAAATTTTAGCCAATTTTACTCACCTATACTGATGTTATGTATTACTCACCTCTTGTAATATAATCGAATGTTTATGTGATAATTCCTCAGTTGATTGTGATATAATTCTTGTTTTACTATAAACAAGAGTGACCTCGAAACACTAAAGGTTTCCTTCGAATTACAATATTCGAACTTTAGCCTGAGGTCATGCAAAAACTTTTTGTTTTCGTCTTTATTTTATTTAAATGCTGCTCGAGGTTTGATTTCATATGGGTTTCATTAAGAATTCTTGTGCTAGGATTACATTTACATAATTAATTTAAAATTTACTTTGTAAACTTTACAATGAGCTGCAAATGAACACCAAGTTTCATGGTTTAATTTCGTGTATAACTGATATGGAACTCATCCGAAGTGTCGAGATGAAATTGAAATTTCTTGAGTTCTTCCTTGCAGTTGTTGTAGGGTAGAATTAAATATTTCTGTATTGTGTAATAGCCTGTCTCACGCTAGCCGTGCATCAAATAATGATTTGGGAATTTATTTTTGTCTTTAAATTTCGTTGTATAATAGAATTCAGATATATCATTTTGTTTAGTTAGCGGAGTTCCCGCTAACAGACGAGGTATCTTCGATCAGCGGCGGGTTGATTCGTTAGCTTGTTTTTAGAGAGTGTTACACGCGGGTGTAGCTCTGATGCATATTACGCTGTTCTTGCCACGAGATGGTTTTGTGTTGAACGTGTAACTGCCTAATTTCAATCAACTCTTTTGAGCAGTGATCTGTGCTACGTATACCCTGAACCTCCGGAACGAACGACCCGACTACACAGTGATCAAAGACGAATATTTCTAATAGAATAATGTGGGAATTCCATATTATACGTCACTCAGAACTTATTCTGACTTCATTTCTTTTAAAATTCTGACTTTTTTACAGATCCTACAAGAATACAAAGGGTGCGAAATTTAAGGAACCTTTTTTCGAGATATACAAACGATGACCATACGATTCGTAAGAATCAATGAAAAACATATATTCCTGTGCGTGCTTCATATTCTGCGATTCGTAGGAGTCGTTCCTTACGAAAAAGTCGATGGCAAGTTTAGCAGATCCCAATTATTTCAAGGGTACGGCGTTGTCGTCCAAATACTTAAATTCGTTTATCACGCAAAAACAATTGCATCACAACCGTACCCAGAATTGCACAGCTTTTTTGATCTCATAAAGACCTGTTATGTTATTGGATTTATTGCTTTGGACGTTTGGATATCCTTCCATTTATTGGTTTCAGCTTCGGTGCTCATGAGAGTAATACGTGGTGTGATCAGGTCAAAAATTTCTCCAGTTCCAATCAATAACTTCACGTTATTGATGATTACAGTAACCTCGGTCAACACAATTTATTATAATTTGACAAATTATAATCTTTTTGGAACACTTGAGCCAAACACTCTGTATGACTTCATAGCAAATAATTTCGTGTACTTGACATACGTGAATGTCACACTTTTGCTCGTGACTGTTATGAAAATATTCACATCTATGATAGCCTTTTCACTGGAAGGGTTAATGTTGACTTCATCAGAACAAGAATATATGACTGCTAAGTACCGTACCCGCAATGGCACAGCTTTTTTGATCTCATAAAGACCTGTTATGTTATTGGATTTATTGCTTTGGACGTTTGGATATCCTTCCATTTATTGGTTTCAGCTGCGGTGCTCATGCGAGTAATACGTGGTGTGATCAGGTCAAAAATTTCTCCAGTACCAATAAATAATTTCACGTTATTGATGATTACAGTAACCTCGAGTAATACAATTTATTATAATTTGACAAATTTTCATTTTTCGGGTACACTTGAGCCAAACACTCTGCATAACTTCATATCGAATAATTTCATGTACTTGACATATGTGAATGTAACACTTTTGCTCGTGACTGTTATGAAAATATTTACATCTATGATAGCCTGTTCACTCGAAGGGTTAATGTTCACTTCATTAGAACAAGAATATATGACTGCTAAGCACCGACAAAACTATCACATCATTCGGAAGAAGGTGATAACGTTTCAGCGTTTAGCAAGCCACATCCACCGAAGTTTTTCAGCGATCGTTTTCGGAATCTTAGCGTACGAGCAGCTGGAATTGGTGCTGCTGGTTCTTAAGAGTATCTACGGGACTTCAATTTCTGTTAGGGAATCGCTTCTTTTTTCGATGACTGCGGCGCTGCAGATCTGGGCTATTCTCGACTCACAAACTCAGTACATCAGCGCGGTGAGTGAAGCCTTTTTTTGTAATTTTAATTTACGTTCTAACATGCAATCTTGAGATCTCTACTTCACATCCATGAACATAAAGGTTTTCGGTACTTCACTTGATATTATTTCCAGAAATTTTTTTTTCCTCAATGAATTATTTCACATTCGAACTATTTAAGTGATCATCGATGAGCTGAGCTTCTGTTAACTGAGGGAAGAAAATGAATTTGACATTCATTCAATAATAGACTTAAGATTTCTCTAAAATCTTACGCTAAATGTAACGTGCATTTGCACGGAGAAAAAAAAAGCTTTCGAATATTTTTCATAAATGGTACTATCAATATTAGTAAAAAATCCAACTCAGAAAATAAAAAAGGTTAAAGTCGTGCAATGTACCCAGCTGCCTTCTTGAAAATTTTGAAACTATTGCATGAACAAATATGCGGCACTGCATGAAAGAATTTTGTTTACCGAAAATTCGAAAAGAAACCTTTCGAAAGAACCTTTCCCGTAAGCCCAATATATAATTTTACGCTCTAACGAGGTACAGTTTTTGTAGTTCTATCAAACTCAACTTGAAGCTCGAGGGACCTAAGCTATCACACGAAATATCCTGAAAAATTACGAAATTAAAATATCTAATTAATTAATCGTTTTTGCAAGCTGTTACAAATTTCTAATCGTAATAATCTCGAAAAATGTATTTGATTTATTTTATAAAACCCGGATAGCTATAAATCATATCAATTGAAATCAAAATTTATATTTTTTCAGTGCGAAGAAGGCGTCCATCGCGTGAAGAGGCTCATCGCTGACGTCGGCCAGATGGGGACGGAGGAAACCCAGGTCACCTGAGTTATATGATAAATATTATTCTGCAGTAACTTCTGTAGAATTGTTTGGTGTGACCATAAAACAAATTGATGGAAATTTGTGGGCAGGTAGTTATTTCTGTACTTTTAAATCATCCAACTTCAAACATGTAGTTTTGTAATAAAAAAACGAAGCCTGGCTTCTGCGTGATTTTAAGCAATATTTGAGAATCTATTGCCTTCTTTTGAAAAGAATCTACGAGCGGTATGAAACGAATAACAAAAAACCAATGCCCTATTTTTCTTCTCTAATTCGGACTTGTGTTGAACATAATATTAGGGAGTCTGAAACTGATTGTTCCGGTTTACTGATTTTTAACCTTAATAATTGTAAAAAATAAACCTATTCCATCATGTCAACATCTTTTTCATCCCACAACATAATTTAAAATCAAATTTCGTTTAACGCTCAACCATCGCTGATTGCCTTAGGTAATGGTTCGGACATTTCGATGATCGTCGGCATTTTGTCATGATTAAATCTAAATATGGCATTTCGCAGCTACTAACAACATGGTGGGAGAAAATCTCTTTATGTCCGTGTTAATAGTAAATGTGCCACAGCCACTCTTCGAGCTGGGCCGACACTGCCGCCTGCCGGTGAGTGCTGTGTGGATAGAATAATCTAAATTCCACACAACTTTTAGACGAGTTCTCACTGCCCATGAATCACTATCTTTGTTTTGCAGATGGGATCCATCATGTTGACGTACGTCATCATCGCAGTTCAGTTCACGACGAGCAACTGCCCCGACGTGTGCACGTCAAGCGGTCGTAAAGATGTCCCTCTCTGAGCACCTCAGGCATCTGAGATGTATTGGTTCTTTCAAATAATCTTCGATGTAATCAGTGGATATTTTAAAAGAATTTAAATGAATAATTATGTTGTTTGTAATTGTGGATCTGGATTAATATATATTTTAAAATAAAGGTTAATCATCCAAGATATCATCCTGTCGTGCTTCCAGATTTCTCTACTCAAATTCGTCTTCAATTCAAATTTCGCTTTCAGTTTTTATTAGTGAAACTCCGTTGTGTGAATATAGTTTTCATTATTAGCAGTTTTCCAGCATACAATTTTATTTTCATTCAAGGACCATAAACTAATGTCATTCGTGGATGTTTAGAACAGAGTTAATGCTGCATGAATATATAATAGCAGTTATAATGATTTTATAGTTATTCGGCGATGCTCATTGAATGAGAGCAGAGATTCGTCCGTCTGTACATGACCAATTACCTTGTAAGCATCCATTTTTTCTTCTCATTTCGGAGTGGGTAAACCACTAACTGCGTCGTGCTCGCCTGTACTGTAAGGATGATTCGTATAGAGAAGAGAATTCTGATTCAATTAGAAGTTCAAGTTACAATTTAGGAGTTAGTAATTCTATCTGAACTCAGTTCATCAGTTTCATAAATATAATAAAACTGAGTTGAAATAATAAATTGTAAACGATGAGACAGAAGCGACAGTAAAGACGGAGTGGAATCTGGCATTTCAGTTTTTGTGTTGTTCTAATAGCACAACACTCACAACTCCCATTAAATTATCGATTCTTGAATGAGCGAATTCAATGAGCAATTAAAAGAGGGGATCATCTGCCTGAGAAAATTTCTAAAAGTCTTGCAGAATTACCGCATGCGAAGACTCGAAAAGTGAAAATGAATTACAACGTTTGGGACAGGTCGGAAATTCTTAAGATATTGCCTTTACTATAATACATTTTCTTGTGTTTTGTTCATAGCAAGTCTGTTCTGCAGACACTTACCTTTGGCAAGTTGAATAAAGGCAACACAAGGATACGTTTTCTTTAAAAAAACAGCGAGCAAGCTTAACAAGATCTGATGAAAATATTCGGCCATTCACAAATTAACGTTCTCTCGTAATACTCTAATTTTGTGATTATTAGGGGCTTTAATAAGTTTTTGCTGCGACAACTTGAACTGCAGCTCTGCACAAGAATACCCCGGAATAAACCAGCGACTGGAAAGGTTAGAAGCGCTAAGAACGGAGTTCAGCGCGTGTGATAGAGCTTCGTTTCTACGCTGCATGAGCAGTCACGAAGCGACCGTCGCCATTCCAGGCCTCTTTACAAACCTTACAAAACGGAGTTCACAGCGATGATTGGGAAACGTATACAAACGCAATTCAGCCTATATCAGAACTGCGTCTTTGTTAATGCTGGTAAAACGTCAAGTTGGTTAAGCCAAAAGAAGACTCGCGTTAAAACTGAAGTCGAATTGCGTTGTCTATTACTCAGGACCGCGGTTACGTAGAACCACTCAGTACTCACTGTAGTACTCACTCTCGAAGGAGTACGTGAGCCTGACTATGTAGGGAGTACTCTTACCACTGTCCTGACATCATACTTGATAACTGAATAGTCACTACTTTCTACTTAAATAGTGTGAGTGACATTACTTAGAAGATCAGTTTAAAAAGACAGCCACTCACTCACAATGATTTTCAAAACCTGCCCTAATGTTATCAAATAATACTGCAGATTATGTATGAACCGCTACCCACACAAGTGTTGAGATATCATAGCTAATACGATGAACGCCAATATATATCATGAAGTACAAATTCAATATTTTTCCACAGTGAGTAACAATAACTTTCACGAAAAATATAAAGTAGGACGGCAATTGCCTTCTAAAGAGATTTTTGCTGGATGAAAAATAGTATAGATTGTTAAATTTAAAATAACTTTCTTTCTTGAATATGTAGGAAACCTGCTAACGACTTTTAAACCAATATTGACATGTAATACATTATTCTGAACAGAACAAATAACTGACCGATGCTATGGGCAGCAAGCTCAAGGCATGGAGATAGTGAGATAATCACGGGGTTCCGTCCTACAATTTTTCATAGGAACATTCCTTCCGTCATAAGAATGTATATTCCGACGTAGGAATTGGAAGCAATCGAAATGTTGCAGAGGAGCATGTTTACTTGCTTTGTTCACAACAACTGACAATGTCAAGCAGTTTGCCGAAAGTTTAATACATTGAATCGATTAAGCAATTTTTTCTGTATGCGAAACTTCAATCGGACGAACACAAAGAAATGACTTTAGCTGAACAAATATTTGTGAGCGCACATTGAATGCAGTAGGCCTACGGAGCCTAACAGGTTTTTAATTTTACAATTTCGTCTCGGCCACAGTCTTCTGTGCATTTCTGTTCCGGTTGGTTTGTTGTCTGTCCGTATGAGAATAATTTAATTAGTTTAATGAACTCAACATTGGTTTTCAATCAATATTAGTTAACCTCCTGCATGGCAGACGTGAATCCTAGAGTCTCTAGGACGTGACCTAATATCAATATTCGCACTAAATTCGCCTTCTAGAAAGTTAGAGCGTTCGCTGCCGGTATTCCGACGGAACTATTTCTATTTCTAAAAACGGAACTACTGCGTAGAGCTTATTAATCTTGTGCTTAGTTATCTTTGTCCGTCCTCATCCTTTCTCGTGTCTATATTTTTCGCTCGCTAATAAATTTATGTGTGACGTGCCCTCGAAGTTCGTTTGAACAGGCGCCACGATATTTGCTTCGTTGAACACTAATAATAAATGCTTTCCGAAATCCAAAACTGGAGACATGGGAATCACCTCGCAAATCTTTCTTTTGGATCCTATAGGCGTCTTTACATTTTGCATGAAACAAATAACCTGCATTGGATGTTACCCGAAATAGTTGAAGGAAGGAACATTGAATGCAAGACACTCTTCAACATTGATACAAGTTGAAGAAAAATGCAAAGGCTTGCATCAACAGAACAATGAACAGACTTCAAAATTAAAAGCTCCCGGATCATCAGCTGCTCGTACCTGCCGTAGGCGGCTCCCCCGATATGCCAGAAGTAGTGTCAAGCATTTGCTCTGGGCCTGGGCGGCACTCAGTCGAGTGACGTTGTGGTGATCATCATCATCAGAACGGGAAGCTTGCATCAACAGAACAATGAACAGACTTCAAAATAAATGCTCCCGGATCATCATCTGCTCTTCACTGCCGTAGCCTGCGCCCCCCGATATGCCAGAAGTAGTGTCAAGCATTTGCTCCATGTATGCCGATGACACAAAAGTTTATAATACAGTTAAGGATGCGTCAAGTAAAGTGCAACTGCAAGATGGTCTTGATAGTTCAGTTAACTGGGCTGACGCGTGGCAGCGGCTTTTTAATGCTGACAAGTGTCAAGTACTTCACCTCTGTAAGAACAATGAACAGCAAGATTGGAGTAGAGTAAGGATTGAGAAGTCCAGTGTGGGAAAAGATTTGGGAGTTTATGTGGACAAGGAGCTGAAATTTTCCAGACACATTGAAACGCAAGTTAATAAATCCAATAAATAATCCAGAAGCGATGAAGCTGTAAGTAAGGCAGCCGCCATATCAGCACTTGACTGTCGATAGGTTATACATTGCAGAATTAGTCGATGCGCGCAACACCTAAATGTAACTTATAGTTATATCATCTTAAAAAAGCTTTAAAATGTTTATATTTTAAAATTTATGAAGGTAAGTATAAGGAAAACGTAACCTGCGTACAGCTGAACAAAATAAACACATTACATGAACGCTTTATATAGAGACAATATTGATTAATATTTTCCGAGGATATAACTGACGTTGTAGAGTACAATTTATGAAGGCCGATGTAAAATTTCTCTGCAAAATATGTTTATAAGCTTCTTCAGTCATTATGAGATTTGTTTCTTTCTTTCTTTTCAGAACAAGGAAAACAAACCGTATTTGAATTCCCCTGAAATAATGGTTTCTTTATAATCAAGTGTTAATTAAATTAAGGAAATTAATCAAATCTTCACTTCATCCATTTCGACACAAAAGATAATCTTTCCTCCAAATTTCCTCGCCCCTCCAGAGCAGAATGCAAGACAGGCAATTGCTTCTTATGTCATTCCACATGCTGAGAGCAATTGGACTCACACCGTTCACAATTACCGGTAATAAATGGAAAATTTCTCCTATTTACATGAGCATAAGTTGTGTCTTGAATATATACATCATTGTAATTAGCTTTATATTTGTTCTCGACATCCTTAACATGTGTAGCATGCCCACTGACAAGACGCTTACTCATGCTTGGGGTATAGCATTCTCTATTGTGAATATCCTAATACGACTGAATGCAATTTTTTGCTCGCGTAAACCCTTGAAAATCGTCGGTTACGTCGAAGATTGCCAGAAAAAAAATCGTCCCGTAGCCTGGATCGTCCGCATAAGCATAGGCTTTGAACTGGCCTTCATTGCGTACAACCTTTATGCTACGAGGGAAGTATGCGAGTATGCAGATCCCATTTCCTCCGCGTCCGATTTATTTTTCACCTTGCTTTGCTTAACCTGTAATTTCATTCAGTACTTTTACTTTGTGGTCATCATGAGACAAATATCATGCGATCTTCAAGAAGCGATGGTCCCGCTTTTGTTCCTGCGGACTGGCGCGGCTCCTATGAAATACTGCAAACTTGTCATCAGATGCGAGAGCATCCGACGCAACTTGGTCAACATTCAGCATTTCAGCGTACACTGAAAAAAATTCAGAATCTCTTCAAACCACTTGTCTTCGTATATATTGTGTACATCAAAGTCCTCCTTGTGATCATTTCGCTCTTCATCCTCTACGTGGACAATTTTCCCATCGTGAACCAGTCATTATACTTCATAATTCCTACCGGGCTGCGCTTGTGGCTCATTCTCGACTCAAAATCGGCCTTCAACGAAGAAGTAAGTCTAAACAATTTGTTACGAGTACTGTTCTATTCCATATCTTATTTCAGTGTAATTGGCTACAATAATTATAAAATAGACTTAAAAATTTCAATAGATCTACACATCTATGAGGAAGAAGAAAGGTAGTGATTGCATTATGAATCTTGAAAATATATTTTACGTAAGGTAAATTTCATTAGTTGTATAATGAATATAAGTCGTGCGTGAAATAACTTAAAGGCAAACCTGGCGTTTCCACCGAACTTTATATGAACTTTTTTGGCGTTTTTTAGAGAACTTTAAACTTATTTCAAATTTAATTCATCCTCCCCCCCCCCACCAAATATAAATAGTGTCGATTGTTCTGAGTTTTCTTGTGTGTTCATTGTATTCAGCGTATATAGTAACATGTATAATTAAAATGAGAAACATGTGTATTAAAATGCAACCAACATGCCTCGCAATTTTCTAATAGCAATGCTAGATGATGCAGCCTTGCTTCATGGAGCAAGTAAGTACTGAACTGTTGTAATGATTGTAATACATTGCGAGTTCATCAATCATTCCGTGGCAGTTCTTTGTCGTAGACAAAACACTCACGAGGACGATAACTCGTACATTTATCTTTAAAGTTGCAGCGCCTTTGGTCAATTGATCGCTGCCACAACACACTTGGCTGCGCCAACATTGCAGCGGAATGTTAAATTGAGCGGATTTTATGTCGCTAAGAAGTGATGATGACGGCAAACTTCAACAGTCCTTGTGATAAGAGACTCAGGATGTGTTGCGGTGCCACTAGCTGCTCATTATTTTCTTCGTTGTGAATAGATTGAGATAACGCAGATAGTTCCATCATATTGATAGTAGGGAGAAATTTTTTTAAATGCCTCTGCAAAAATTGCATTAAAATATAATAATCGAGCATCTAGGCAAGTTTTATTTAACTCCGTGACAAAACAGGACATGCGAACATTGATTGCAGTGAATCGTGAAATTATTCAATCCAGCTTCTCTTCGTGATACCTTAATCTGCACCCACAGTAATTTGGGGCCTTATTATTATTCAACCAAGCAAGATAACCGTGGCAGAATCAATTAAGACAGACCATCATAAACCACACATTTATATCAGGCAGCATCATAATGAAAAAAATGGATGAGAAGTTATTCCTCGTATGGCAGTCTCGAGCGCTACGGTTCGTTGGTCTCGTGCCCTACGAATACAAGAATGGGAAGTTACGAAGCCACCAAGCATATCTCCGCTCGTGCCCTACGAATACAAGAATGGGAAGTTACGAAGGCACCAAGCATATCTCGGACTCAGCATTGCTCTGCAAATCATCATAGAATATAATAGAAGTGTCGGCGTTGAAGAAATAGGCCCATGGCCTATTTCTCACCGCCAGAGAATTTATTCCGCGACCAGAGTTTAATTCTTCAGAATTCTACGATTCGTGCCCCAAAATCACACTTGCAAAGTATCACAAGAAAATTTATTGACTAGCAGATGTGTATAAGAGACAGGGCTAGTAGCCTGTGCACACGAGGAGAGTATAAGGTGCCGCTATCTTCTCGTTCGCGCCCGCCAGTGAGTCGTTAGAAGCCGTCGAGTGAGGTCTGTGAAGATGGATAGTGTGATCACCTTCAACAACTCGAGTCTGTACGTCTTTTTTATACTCCATATTCTAGCCCTT
>NW_025946839.1:11352-46976 GCF_000764305.2 Hyalella azteca | reverse complement strand
CCATCTGAACATCGTGAAGTGCGGCGTCCATCTGAACATCGTGAAGTGCGGCGTCCATCTGAACATCGTGAAGTGCGGCGTCCATCTGAACATCATGAAGTGCGGCGTCCATCTGAACATCGTGAAGTGCGGCGTCCATCTGAACATCGTGAAGTGCGGCGTAAATCAGACTTGGCAGATGTTCTCTCATTTAAGGGACTTACAAAAAAATTGTTACAAAAAGTCACTTCACTTTCTTCACAAGATAATTCTACGAAGCTTCGTTCCAGGACAACTTCTTCTTCTCACATTTTCCTATTTCGTATGAGATCAAAAATTCTATCAACTGGCGATCGCAGGTTGATATCAGATATTGTTTCGATGCCCAGCCAATTATTATAACTTTCGCTATTGCCGAATTTTTTTTCGCTATATAAGTGACCTTGCGACGGCATTCATGGATATCCGAAAAGAGGATGACTCAAGCCTATAATCATCGATGCTCCATCAATAATTTTTATTTGGGTGTCACACCATCCTTCTGATATACCAACCTGACGCAGTAAACGTTTGGTCACAACATTGCTTAATTTTGAACCAGTCGGTGATGTTGATTGGGTCAAATAATGAAAGTACCTTCGCTGTCTAAATGCATGAACCCACAACATTTATCACTATCAATCTTTGTTACCTTGAGCTTCAGATTATAGTTTACAAGAATTTAATCCAAAATTTTCGAATACAAATTTGGTTGATGATAATTTATACTTGCACAGAATAATTCCAAACCAAATGAGCCTTATCGTGTTACTTAATTTCTTTCAGAATCGGGAATTCTCGTTCAATCTGGATGTTTAAAACTGGTTCTTACAGCATTATTTGATCATTAGGAAATGACACTAACAGTATTATTTTATAATTAGAAAGTGTCGTTACAGTATTATTTGATAATTAGAAAGTGTCATCCGCATAGCAAAAAGTCATAATGATTCTCATGAAGCAATCGTTGGTTGACCAGCAACAACTGTTTGCTTGGCTGCTACGTTATCTCCGAATTCTTGGACTCGCCCCCTATGTCCGCGTCGATGGAAAATATAAGAAATCGCAAGTTTTACACGGACTCAGTGTATCATGGCGAGTAATAGCGTCCGTGCTGACGTTTGTCGCCATTCTAGCGTCACCCAAGTTCGCAACGTCAGACATTTTCAACTCTCTCAGCCAGTATTGGGAGCCAGTAATGTGTCTCACTTCAGGGATATTTTCTTGGCATCTTCTGATGTCATCGACGCGACTAATACGCATATTGAATTGTTTGAATCTATCAAAAACAAATTCGCAACCTGTTGGTTTTGTAACTTTCGTGATTTTTGGTATTCATTTAATTACTTTGGGTTACGCTATTGTTGTTCACTGCCAAGGAGTGGAAAATAATTGGCTTAACTTGATCCCTGCCCTGAATTTCGTCACTACGTATTCGATGAACTTCAGTTCGGCACTTTTTCTATCCATTGTGACGCAATTGTTTACTTCGGAGTTTTGTAACATCGCTGACGTTCAGTTGACATCCATTTTTATCAACTCTTATTTGAGGGATGAAGAATTATCTTCTTCCTTATCTTTCCTCGTACTCGGTTCACCAACTTCCGACAATGATCAGGCAACAAAACGCAAGGTTCAACTCTACAGCTCACATGGATGCAGTTCTAAATTATCCAAGAATCCACTCGACCGAATTAGAAGGAAACTTATTTTCTGTAATGGGAAAGTCAGCCTCATTCACTCACACTTCTCTATGACTGTCTTTTGTATTCTGGCATACGAACAACTCAATACGGTAATGCTCGTCCTGTACGCAATGTACCACGAATCTTCCTCGAGTTTCTGGACTGCGCTTCTCTTCGCCACGCCGGCAGCGGGCAAGCTCTGGCTCGTCCTCAACTCCCAAACCGCCTACGTCAGAGCGGTGAGTGTACATCTCATCGTTCGTGTCTTTTTGGATATTTCAGAGATACGAACTCCAGAATGTTATTTCTTTATTGAATTGCATTAAATGCAACTTATTTTAATTCATTTATGTAGAAAATGGACCTCCATTTTCAAACGCATCACTGCTTTAAAATCAGCATCTAGTCGAAAGTGAATAAATTGTTGGTTAAAGGGCCAGCCGATAGACCATATAAGGATCATTTTTAGGATCAAAAACGAGCTAACCTAACGTAACAGAGCCCTCGTGCGTATACATGGTCGTTGTACACGTCCCTATGTCTGAGTTATTCTATCCTAAATGCAGTAGTCTTATTATAACTACGTACATGATCGAACCTCGAATACAACAAAATTAATGAAAAATAGTGAAATATTCCTAAGTATTGACATGGCAATGATTTCCGTCCTGGTCTTAAGTTATCGATATGGTATACTTACTTTGGTTGCATATAATAACTCGTATATTTAATTACCTGGTTGTTTTCTTTTCTTTAATGACCTGGTCAATTGATTTCTTAAGTTTGATGAAGTAAACTTCTAACTTCTTCCTTAGTTATCACTAATCGGTGGGTTGTTTTAAACGACCAAAACTTGCCAGCAGGAAGCTTGAACCTAACATGACAAACTCAATAACGCTCAATTATTCAGCGGTGAATCTACAAACAAAGGCTGATATTTGATCTATTTAGTACGTATGCGTTTGCTGGTCACAAACATTAAAGAATATTATAGATTATATCGAACAAAAAAGCTTTTGAAGTGATGAGTGAGAAGTGGTCTTGCCAGCAGCAAAATTCGTGGAGTCTTTCATACGCAGGTTGTTCTGGCCTAATCCTGACGGTAAATGTGTCGTGTGTGAAGGATATTCTCGAATATCCTGAGCAAAACATAAAAAATTTTAATTCAGAATTTGACTAATTTACTTAGGTTCGAGTTCAATAAAAACGATTATTTTCAATATTTACAAACTGAAACATATTTAATCATCATCAGCGAATAGCTCAACGATATATTTATAAACTTGTATACATCCATTAAATATAGACAATTTATTTAAATATTACATAATATTATGTATAATGACTGATCCATTATTTAAACGTGATTAAGCGTCACCAGTGAACCATGTAAACTCGGAATAAATATTATTAAATTCCCCGAAAATAACGTTTATTTCATTACTGGAAGTGACCTCCGATTCAGCTATAGAGATTTCGATTCAAGAAGGGAATTTTCACTTCAATGAATTGCGTTGGCATTTTCAGCAACAGACGTCGAATACATGAGATAAATAGCTTAGCTTATTACTATGAAACGTTGTTCTTTTTCTATTACTGAATCGCTAAAATCATTAATGGAAAAATTATGCAAATAGAATCTTAGCTCCATTGGAAAGACATCTTGGAAACATGAACATGGATTTACGCCTGAATTATTCCCATTAAAAATGATGGACCATACTAGCATTTCAAGCATTTTGTTTAACATCGAAGTAAATCCAATGATGCACATCATCGAATTTATGACTCCCCTGTGGAGTTAATCATAATTAAAATTAGACCAAATTTTTTGTGACATTTCGGTTGTGTCATGAGAAAATTGAACGCAACGTAAAATGTATTTAACATTAAGTTGCTGTTGCTGAAGTGTAGTGTATTCATTAATTTACTGCAGTTTAATTATTTTTTCAGAAAATTTCTCTCTTAGAGAATAGATTGTATAACGAACTGATCGTCAGGCAAAACGTATAGCTACATTTCGGATAGTTATAAAAAAATGATTTCGAGAATTTCAATGAACAATCGTTCTAAAACATTCAACGAGAAAAATTTCTTCAATTTGCTGTTGGGTGCACTTCGAATGCTGGGACTTGCCCCATTTCGATATTATCATGTTCAGTATCGGAAGTCTCAAGTTTATCAAGGACTTAGCGTTGCATTGCAAATTTTCGTGTCTCTGCTGACGTTCGTCTCCGTATATTCGATAAGACCAACAGCTGGAGCCATCTACGAGTCTCTGAAGATGTGCTGGGACCCAGTCATCAGTTCCGTCACGGCACTTGTGTCCTGGCATATTCTGATATCGTCCACGAAACTTCTTAAAATTATCCGTGCTTTTAATCAGACTAAGTTAATCCCATTATCTCTTCGGTGGTCTAGAATAATTTTTGTGATCACTCAATTAATGGTTTCGTGCGGTGCAGCTTATGTTAACTATGCCCTACTTGGACCGACACTTCAGCTCATTATTTACCTTTTTCGTCTACTCACAGCGCGCTTTACCAGCATTATTCTCGTACTACTCCTCGATATATTAATGAAATTTTTAGCTGCTGATTTGAAGAACATCTTGGCAAGTTCTCTAGCACCCGAATGTTCTAAGTTCGACCGAACAGAAGATAGTCGGAAGCCATTCAGTTGGGACCTTGACGAAGTGAAGCAGCAGCTGATGCTTCTACATAAGACCGTAAACTTTGTTCAGCAAACCTTTCCATTAGTTGCTTTTGGGTTCTTGGCCTGCGAGCAACTGAACATAGTACTGGTCGTTCTCTACGCTATGTACGAATCTTTTTTCCACATCTCCGTGCCCTTTTGCTTCTCGGTGTCTTCTGCCGCCGCGCTCTGGCTCATCACCGACTCTCAAACAGCGTACGTGCGAGCGGTGAGTACACGAGTTTTAACCCTTTGGCCTATGGCAACTCACCCTATACCAGACTTTTACGTACGAATAACATTGACTAATGTTTTTTTATACGAGGCATGTTTTTTTAAGTCAGTACCGTTTTGGAATTAAAAAAAAACGTGCAAAGATATAGTATTAATTTTAAAATATAAAATCATTGCTATGTCTTTGCACGTCCTTTTTTTTAATTCCAAAACGGTACTGACTTAAAAAACATGAAAGCCTGTACCTTAATCTACTTTCTACCTAATTTCCGTGAATATTGAGGCACGTGTCATAACGTGGTACCAGTTTTTCAATACTCTCCTGATAAAATTCTGCCGCCTGACTTGTTGACCACTGCATCACAAATGCTTTGACTTCGTTATCGTCTTGAAGACGCCGACCGCCCAGGTGTTTCTTCAAAGCGCAGTGTGATGCAATTTACGCAGTGTGATGCATCACACTGCATTTGATGCATCAAATGCATCACACTGTACTCTTCATTTGTGATGCAGTGGTCAACAAGTCAGGCGGCAGAATTTTATCAGGAGGGTATTTAAAAACTGGTGCCACGTTATGACACGTGCCTCAATATTCACGGAAATTATGTAGAAAAGTATATTAAGGTACAGGCTTCCATGTAAAAATAAAATTATTGCGATATCTCTGCACGTCTTTTTTTAATTCCAAAACGGAATTAAATGTTTTAAACGCCTTAAAAACATGCCTCGTAGTTTAAACGATGCCAAAGATTTGAGCAGTTTCTACTTTTGAAGGAGTTATCATTATTAAATCATTTAAGTGACATATGTGTGAAAAGCTATCACAGATTATTTTGAAATCTTTGTCATTGTATATGTCAGCTATTGTCAGAACATTATATAAAACTTGAAACTATTGTTATTGAACCGCAATTGCGTTTAGTGATTGTACCGACAAATTAATAAAAAAATTAAAAAATGTAAAACAACATAAAAACTTTCTTTATTCATGATTGATCACTAAATCAGCTATTATATTAATTTTGTCTATACTTATTATGAACGTGAAATCAGCCCATCTGTTTCTCATCACAGAGAGAATAATTCACCTTTAACAAAAATGATTAATTCAATCAATTATACAAGTTTTTCAGCCATCATCAAGCGATTCTATCTCATTATCAAAGAGCCGAAGCTTTCCATTTATAAAATTGATGCGGTCCCAAGATGTTTACCTGGTCTTTGACGAAGTAAATCAATTGGATAATTCAGTCTACAAAATGCATAGCTTCTATCAATTGCAGAAGCGCAATATTCCATCGATCTTATTTGGTAAATTTCATAAACAGGCCTCAGCATATTATACGTAAGGCTGACCATAAATGACAGTAATGGTGTAAACCCATTATACCACTGCCACCAGAACCTCATAGTTGTGGTGGCAGTGGTTCAGACCACTTGTGTATACTGAATACTGAAGCATATACGCTCTCATTGCTTGCCTAGAAATGCTTACACAGTTCCCCTAACGCTGCCATCGTTAAGCAATGCGGTTGAAATAGTTTTACTACGCTTATGCAATTCAGAGGCATTGTACCTTTTCAAAAATGCAATTCGATTTCAGATTCTAATATTAAAATATTCAATTCTGCATGTACGAGTATCTACTGTGGGAAACCATAATTGAATTTAATAGCCGATTACTGCGTTCCACTTTCACATTTATTTTTCGATTTTTCTGGTTCAGTAAGACTCCAAACAATTAATAGATCAAATTATTTATCACAGGATATCTTCTACTCAAACAGTCCTATAATTTAACAAACAATACTTGTTTGATACAAAAATATTTGTTACTTTTTTTCAATCACAGGTGAAATGAGAATATTCGTGAAGAAAATGGATCAAAGAACCCTACTGAAATTTCTATTGAGACTTCCGAGGATTTTAAGAGTCATTCCCTATCAATTGTGCAATGACAAGTTTGTCATTTCTCAAGTTTATATGGGACTCAGTGTAGCCACGCAACTTTTGAGGACAATCCTCCACGGACTTTCCAAGTTTCCATTTGCAGGGATGGCAAGCTCAAACTTTTACGTTGCCGTCTTGAAATTCTGGACTCCAGTTGTATCTGCTGTTTTGATGACTGTCATGTGGATTCTTTTGGCACATACAAGAGTTGTTTTGATAACCATGCAAAATCTGATGAATTCAAGCACACAATATATTCCAGTTGGGATTTCCACGTATTCAATGGTTGTCATTTTCATCCTCGACTTCATCATCGCTAGTCATGTCGTTTTTTCGTGGCCTGGCGACAAAGTCTTGATGGCCTTTCGTTTCATAAACAACCACACGGGCTTCTTAGCATTCGTTTCCGTCACCCTTCTCCTGCATACAGCTATGAATATTGCGACATCAGAGATAAATAACTTGCTAAGAACGTTACGTTTACGACAGTTTTCGAAACGTTCCCGAGAACGCAAAATTGTTGCGCATTCAGCTTCGAAGATAATTCTTCAAACCGACCAGTCCAAAACCACCAAACTGTTGTCTACGCTTGACTTAGCTCTGACTGCGAAAGAAAATGAAGTTAATCCGGAAAAAGTTGCAGAGAAAGTTCTCATGTCCCCGAGGCCAAATGTATTCGAAAAGTCTGAAGCCTCCGCGACATCTCGTCTGGAAAACGTCAGAAAAGAACTGAAAACATTTCGCCAGACAGTCAGCTGCACACACAAAGCTTTTTCAGCCGCTGCCTTGGGGGTGTTGGTGTACGAACAAGTTGAACTCTTGGCCCTCACTCTCCATGGAATGTGCGGAGATACCAAGTCTGGCTCGGTTTGGCAAGCTCTTTTCTTCTCGTTGCCAGCGGTTTACCAACTGTGGCTCGTAGTTGACTCTCAAACTGATTACCGAACAGCGGTATGTGTTCTTTGATATTTGCATTTAATGGATTCATACGGCTGAATTATATAATATTTAAGTTTAACTGAAATGATATTGTGGCGCGGCTTGAGATAAAGTACATTTTGGATGCAATTGAAATCGGTTGATGCGTAAATGCATTTTAGTATAAAAATAACAACTTCGTGGTAGAGTAGACTTCCTATGTAAAACAACGTTATCCGGAAAATGTGCGCGCGAAGCGATAGGTTTCGAATAGAATCGTCATTCGATCGATTCGATCTGATTTTCACCCATTCCCTGAGGATGACAATTGATGTTTTTTAATTTTTTAATATACTATTTGTGGCTTCATTCATTTAAATCGTAAATTTAGAGGATTTAATTGTTTAGAATCATTTTAGCAGGCTTCTTTTTTGATTATATTGATATCTTTTACTCCCGTAATTGAAGAAGGATTAAAATTTTATCGGTTAACTCCCCCCGTAGAAACCTCTTTTGGCGTTCAATGAGAATAAATTAACATGCATAAAATTCATCAATAAATTTATTGTACTTTACTTTTAAGTTAGTTAAGTCTAAGTCTAAGTTTATTGTATTTTACTTCTTCGAATTTTAATAAGTTGAATTACCCTTGTGTGATTCAGGAAGCTTTAAGCAATAAAAATAAATGATAAACTGGTCAATAGAAACGCATCTCCCACGATTCAATATTTAATAGTCGCAGCTAATTCGGATAGTTAGCCATGAAGGCCAACCAGGCAGCTCAAATCCCTCCTTCAGAGAAAATATCATTGATGAAGCAGCAATTAATGAGAAATTCATTTACATATATTTCAAAAAAGCTCAGAATGTAGTGAATATTAAGTCTAAAGTTACATCTTTCTCGATCGACGCTTTTTATGAAATTATATTAAATTGGGAAGTGTAATTATGGTCTCTCAACTCGTTCCTAATAAGCCAAACCTTCTAGTCGTAGATCATCGTGAAACCTCGGCTTTATTAATGCCGGCGTTATACATGCTTCAATCACAAGTTGGAGTAATCAGCATAAATATTTTTACGTTGGACGGACAGAAAATTTTATTATCTTTGGAAATGACATGAGTCGACAATTGGTAAACCTTCTCTCAGTTTGTATTTTAGAATAATACATAAAATATTTATTCGTAGTACTTCATCATTGAATTTGTTTGTTGCAGTGCGAGGAAGGCGTGCATCGCGTCAAGAAGCTCATCGCTGAGGTCGGGCGGCTGGGACCCAAACATGCAGATGTAAATAATAAGTATAAGGGATTGAATGATATCGAAACATTCCGGAAACATGTTTTCCATGAATTTTCATTCATACATGCAGAATGATGAAAATTCGAAATTTTTCAGTCACTACGTTTAGGACATAATCTAATACAAACATGGACATTATTCAATTAAAGACAAGCAATTTTTCTCGTTCAAAGGAAGTGTGGCAGCTGCGTGGCATCCAGGCTGAGCTGGAGCGCATGCCTCGCTTCACGATCTTCGGGCTCTTCGAGCTGGGTCGACACTGCCTCCTGTCGGTGAGTGTTGTGTGCCACAGCCACACTCTTCGAGCTGGGCCGACACTGCCTCCTGTCGGTGAGTGTTGTGGGCCTCAGCCTGGCAACACTGTCGACCGTTTAGCCCATGTTGTGCCGACACTGGTTTATTTTGGTTTGTATCCAGCATTTGTAGCAAATAGTGTCAATTTTACCTCATATAACGCCTTATTGTCAATTGCCGTCAATGCTTATTTGATTTTTTTTTCAGATGGGATCCATCGTGCTGACGTACGTTATCATCGCAGTTCAATTCACGACAAGCAGCAATCCTGTGACGTGCAAAGCAGTTTGCTGTAACTGCAGCCTCAGCTAAACCTCATCGTCACACCCAGCTTGCGTTGTCACATAATCTTTAGGTTATTCGATAGCAATAAAAACCACACTTCATATAATTTCGCTAAACTCTTACGCGCTAAACGTTGTATTCATTCATATCATGATTTTAATATGTTAATAACATAGCATTGCTCAGCTTGAGTCGGCGCCGATTGATTCAGGTCGAACAGGACCTGTCGCCGAATGTCTAAAGCCTCCAGAAATATGGCTCCTGGTCACGTCTATGACCACAGCTGCACATGTTATTTCAACTGTCCAGTCGTCTAATTCTGGTGGGAGGCTCTAGTCAAGTTCATTTTATCTCCAATATCCTGTGACCATTACCATTACATTCCATAGAACCATGGATCCTGCGGTTATTCGTCGTCTTTTAAATACTTGAAATTCAAAGGTTACTTCGTTTGTTTTATTGAAGTATACAGGGTGTCCCAAAAAAACGATACTCAACTTTGAATGGCTGTAACTCGAAAAGTAATAGAGTTAAAAAATTTTGGAAGGTCAGGATTTGTTCCCTATGTTTTTCTCCATCACTCCACCAAAAATCAGACAGATCGATGTAGCCATAAGCATTTGATAGAACTTTCAGTGATATATGCTAAAATCGTGCTTGCGCAAAGTTTTAGTAGAATAGAATAGAATAGAAGTGTCGGCGTTGAAAAAAATAGGCCCATGGCCTGTTGCCGATTCTTGAACTTTTCGTGACTTGATTCACAAGGGATCCGGCCTTTGGAACCCGCTCTTGCTATAGCTGACGATTGATTGAGATAGCTGCTGGACTTATTGCCTGATCCGTAATTTGCTAGGCATTTTAATACAGAACATATGCTCATGCATAGCTTCGTCTAGTCTGTTTTTGAAGATGTTCATACTCGGAGCTTCAACGATGCTATCAGAAAGGCTGTTCCACATGTCGGTGACTCGAAGCGAGAAGAAATGTTGTCGCATGGATGTGTTCCAACGCTGTTTTTTTAAGACTGGGCGCTCCTCAATAGCTGGAATACTGTTCAAGTCCTCTTCAGTGAATACGCTACTGAAAAAATGATTAAGTACGTTGGCTTTGCCCTCATCAGAGGATATCTTTCGCTGATCTACTTTCAAATCAGAAATACCGTCCTTCATCTTGCACTTCGAGCTAGCTAGTAAGATCATTTTACATAATCATTACGTTGTCTTGACATGTTTTCTTCTCGCTGGTTTTTTTTTGTGTATCTTTGGTGAGACAAAAACATGGCAATCTTTGGTGAGAGACAATCATGGCAATCTTTGGTGAGAGACAATCATGACAATCTTTGGTGTTGAAATTCCCTCTCACCAAAGATTGCAATGATTGTCTCTCACCAAAGATTGCCATGATTGTCTCTCACCAAAGATTACCATGATTGTCTCTCAACAAAGATTGCCATGTTTTTGTCACACCAAAGATTGTCGTGATTGTCTCTCACCAAAGATTGCCAAGATTGTCTCTCACCAAAGATTGCCATGATTGTCTCTCACCAAGATTGCCGTGATTGTCTCTCACCAAAGATTGCCATGTTTTTGTCTCATCAAAGATACAAAAAAAACGGCGAATAGAAAACATGTCAAGAGATCGTAATGATTATGCAAAATGATCTTACTAAAACTTTGCGCAAGCACGATTTTAGCACATGTCACTGAAAGTTCTATCAAACGCTTCTGGCTACATCGATCTGTCTGATTTTTGGTGGAGAGATGCAGAAAACATAGGGAACTAATACTAACCTTCCAAATTTTATTAACTCTATTATTTTTCGAGTTACAGCCATTCAAAGTTGAGTATCTTTTTTTTGGGACGCCCTCTATATGAAGTAAAAGACAGTTTTCTAAAAATCTAAGTTATTTTCTCAAAAATATTTGTAAACAAAATTACCGCAAAATTTCTCTTCCAAAAAGCACTCAGAAATGAAACAGTTGTGAAGTTGTTACGAAAAGCCGTCGTAAGCACATCACTAATATCACGTGTTGAGTGCAAGAATATACACTTGATAATAATAGCAAATAAATTGCAAGTGGTTTTATTGGCCTTCTGGAGAAAGGCTTGGTTATTTTAGATTTTTTCGTCTGTAGCGACTTCAGTCAGCAAAGTTTGATAAAGCTCTTCATCTGTTACGACAGAAATATTAACTGTTATTTATTAAACTTATTAGAAGCAGATTACTACTAAAAAATTTAAATGTTATGATTTGGGTGATATTTTTGCTAAACCACTAACTGATATGGAAAATAAAAAGATTAAATTCTAGCATCTTCCGTAAGTATCCCATAAATATTAGTGCCCCGCGTATTGTCCGTGAGTGCCTTCCCCCCAAAAAATGCACCGGTACTAATATTCCGGATGGAAGAGTTACAAATACCAAATAAAGAATTTAGATAAGAATGCCTCAGAATCCAACTTTTAGTTCAAATGATGAAGGACGAGTTAATATGTTCCTCATCTCAATGAACAACAGTTGAATTTGTTAACCGAATACGTTGAAATTTGGATTTCACTATCACGTATTTTAGATAACCGACATGCTTGATCATTTCCTCTTAAAATTTAAATTTATAATTTTGTTGATTTTAATCGTATTCATAATTTTGCTTCGGAATATGCATGGAAATGTATGAGTGTTCATTAGTAATAGTACCTATATTTTAAAAGTTTGAATAATATGAGACTCACATGTCAAAATTGGTTTGAAGGAATTCGACAAAATTGATTATATTGTCTACTAGTTTAAAAACTCATTCTTATTAGATTTTATATTATAGATTAGATTTATATTATATGTATTTAATTTAATGATTGATGTATCACTATCTGATGTATGATATGAATGATATATGATGAAATTATATAATTAGCCATAATAATGTATCACAATATGAAGTAGGTATAATGATATGTATACATATGGAAATGCCTTTTTTATTGCACCATATTCGTCTCCCAAATCAACGCAATTAACAGATGACTTTTTCTCAGAAAAAAATCCGTAAACTTGGACCAGCATCAATTCGACCGGAGTAAGCTTGAATGAGGACACGATATGCTAGATTAATAATAATTAAGGCTGCAAATCTTAAACTGTAAATGACAAGGCTTGGGGTTTGACGCCGTACAAAAGTCCATGCATATTTTTAGGAGGCTTACCTGCTACGTAGATATCGAAAACAATTAATGAAGATTTTTGCAGTAACAATTAAAGTTTGAACTTCCTTCGAGGATAATACCAAGATTTGGATAAAATACGAATTGCCATCGTGATGAACTAAGTGTGCTCCAGATGAAATAAGCGAACAATTGATATCAAGACAAAAATTGCAAATCAGAATGCACTTGATGCAGAAAGCTGTTCATTCGACACTGAATAACAAAAGAATCATGTGTAACATGGGTTGAATCGCTTCAACATCGTGTAATTTTTCATTGGGACCGCCTTACAAGGTGCCATGTTATAGTTCACTGTTTGGTTAGTGATAAACTCGATTGTGTGGCAGGACGCAATTTTGACTTGACAATTTAACAGATAACAACTGATGATCAATGATTGTCATTTTCTCGTCAAAGCCAAAGACATCCATGTTTGATAAACTGGCTTTTACCAAGTGAAAGATGAAGTGTTTTCGTAATTACTGATGAGCATTCATTCCTTAATTTGATAAATAAACTTGAGCTGATCAAATGTTGATCCTGAAATTGCTATCCTAATGCAATGCAAACAAACAAAGCAATTACGCCAAGAGGCACTTCCTGCCTGCCACTTCAGCGTCAACTTTTAAACCAGAGCCACTCAATAAAGTTACCTCATAGGAGAAAGTCGTCTGGTAACTCGAGTTACTTCTCACAACTGCGTCACCTCACAGAAGAGAGTCGTCTGGTAACTCGCGTTACTTCTCACAACTGCGTCACCTCACAGAAGAGAGTCGTCTGGTAACTCGCGTTACTTCTCACAACTGCGTCACCTCACAGAAGAGAACCGTCTGGTAACCCGCGTTACTTCTTACAACTGCGTAAGAATGTTTCAACCTCAGAATGTTTCAACCTCAGAATGTTTCAACTTCAGAATGTTTCAACCTCTGGGCATCTATTCAAAACCCGCAGTTTGACTTCGGTTTATACGAATTGAACGTTCGGTTTCCATTATGGAGGCTATTTAAACACAAGGTAAAAGGATCAATGGTAATCTCAAGTATCATCTTATTGATCGAACAGTAAACACATTAGCTGATTCTACGGAATTACTTCATTGATTTCCTCGCGTTTTAACATGTGTATCCCTATGAATAAAACTGAGTTAAAACGTAATGTTTTGTCTATTGAAATAACCCCTGACAGATAATTGTATGTTGAATAAATAACTTTGTTGTGTCAGCGCGGATATATCACTTCAGTTGATCACGAACAGCCTTTGGATTATGATGACCGTTTTGGCTGAGCAATGAACGAGATAATACATTCCTTCATTTTTTAATTCATCAATAATTACACTAAGCTCATACTAAACGAGTTTTTGGACACGCATATTCATGTAACATACTGTGAAAATGTTCCAGTCACGGATGACATATTTTTTTTTTTGCTTTACGACGAATCTGCGAGCAAAATCTCCGCTGAAAATTTAAATTAAAAATTTCAACCGAAAATTAATCCTATCAAATGTTACAGGAAGTGTAGCAGCTGGACGGCATCCAGGCCAAGATCATATATGATTTGATAAAATACAAATTTAAACATTATTTTTTATGATATCTATTTCAAAAGAAAATATAGAAAACAATAGCTAATGAACGTTATAACAGCAGGCAAATTGAAGAAAAAAAATTCAGAAAAGCGTTTGCACAGAAATCTATCCAGGGACACCTCTACACAAGTTTTGTAACTTTTTCTCTATTGAGTGATCAATTCACAGGTCTCATTCAATTTACCTGCATTAAATTAGAAATTTTTCAAAATCTCAACTTGAATCGAATTACAATTTTCCTGCTATAAGTTTTTGTGTCCGGACGCATGAATAAATGTTCTCAACTGAGGTCGTTGTAATCAAAAGTAAATTTCAATCATTAAACTCAAGTTCCTCAATAACTTATTAGCTCTTATGCCAAAGAACTAAATAATTATTTGGATTCTGATACTGAAGAAAAGTGTGCGGTGCAAAGTCAACAACGGCACGCAATGAATGGACTGCCAGTGTATGATAACGATTATTTAAGTGCGTAATGATTGATAGTATTTTGTTTTCTTCTGACGCAAGAAAATAATACAACACACATAAATACAATTGCCTTCAAAGAACACTCATTGAAATGTAACTTCTTATAACAATCCTTTGATTACTGTACCATAAAAGGTAAAATTCAAGCACTGCAACTGGAGAAACTAACCCTCCATATGCGTCGTTGATCACGGTGATCGCCACTTTATTGCCTGCCGGGCTTATATCAACTAGTTATAGCAAGCTAGTTACCAATGTAATAGGTGAAGCCTAGTGAAAGAATGTTGCAACTATAAATATTATATCTACATCGTGATTTCTGTTACGTGTTTACGTATTACGATCAAATTCATATAGAACTACTATATTGTCAATAGTATGTCAATGTAAGGCCAGCAAGACTTAATTTATCCTTCAGTTGTATACGAGATTCCACCGAATGCAGTTCCCCAAATTTTTAGTCTCGTCTCTGCCCAACTTCCTCCTTAGCTGGGTTTTTGAAGGTATACGACCAGCAAACGTAACAATTCCCATTTTCGTTCCCCCTCATTTGTTCCCCATCACATATTTTCAATGCTGGGATTTGAATTCGAATTTTCACAGCGACAGATGATTTTTTTTCAAACCAATGCACAATATTGATCGAGATCGACTAAAATTACAATGATCTTTTATTTAGCAAGAGCCATCAACTAATATTGTTTTCAAGAGTCGTAATTTTAACTTCATCTAAACTAGATGATCTCAATATGAAAATCTTGACTGCAATTTTGCACAAGGCTTTTAAAATTATCAGCCATATTAACAACCAATCTTTCCAACAATTCCGTAGTTCTGTAGCTACTTTGATATTTGATTTTTGTTACGAATTTTCGAATAGTTCCCTGTCAAAATTTTCGTGCCGATTAAGGTCGTTTTAGAGGAACTATATTGTTTTTAGGCTGCCGAGAAGATCACTAATTTTTCTAGTCTATTGGAATTAACTTACTGCGGAGCTTTCAAATTCTTTGATGAACGAAAAAAAACTGTCTATTGCAAAAACATAATTTGCATCATAATTTGCAAAATATTTTGATTTTTGATTGCCCGAACTGAAATAGCGACTTAGTTTTATTACGCTATATTTTGAATTCTTTTTATAAAAGGAAGATGGAAGTTTGAAATTAGATCCTATGATATGAAACTCGACAATGAATAAATTGAAATAAATTATCCTGTTCAAAATTGATGAGACTAATATAACTACAGGATTCTTTGCAGGACATTGTTAAAAATTCTTTTTTCTTTCCTTTAACAATTGAGTATTGAAGTAAAAGCTCTCACATTTAATTTATTGATGTAAGGCTTAAGTAACAATTCCGAAGCTGTCATGTTTTCAGCGTGTCATTATTCATTAATTGGACGTGAATCGATATAATTATTCTGCATTTCTCGCACGACTTAATTGTACTTCAGAGAGAAATGAAATACTAAAGTCAGTGGGAAGTTCTTACAAAGGGCATGCTCTTGTAACTCCTTGAACTTCGTTACTTTGCACAAACTTTTTATTTCCAGCCTAAGAAATGTAAAATTTTCATTATATCTGAATTGTTTAAAGCAATGTGCGAGTTGGAGGCTCGAAATTTTCGCAAACTCGGAGGCTCGAAAGTCAATTTTCGGAGGCTCGAAAGTCAACGCAAACTGCCATGTCAATATTGAGATTAGTCCTGATCAATAAGTTTGTCAACGAAAGATCTCATATCAAAAGGACAGATCTTGTCAGTTTCTTCCCCATAGATAATGGTGCATGCACTTCTTCACGGTAAAAGAATGCTTCATTTTACATTATCTATACAAATCAACAAAAAAAACGCCGTATGACCTTATTTTAGTGGAGATATGCCTCCTTTTCCTGAATAGTTTGCGCTTTCTAACTTCGCACGAGAACGTTCATGGATAATGTTCCGTACGGTAAAATTTATTTCAACGGCAAATATTTTCTTCATTTTAATGATGTTTACGTGACTTCTGTAGCAAATAAAATCAATAAATAACTCCATGTATTGTTTGGTGCCGTAACCCCAGGCGTATATCGAACTCTGAATAAGTAAGAACATTACTGTTGTCTTGGCGCGGACGAGCTGCAGCAGTCTATCACGAAGCGTCGTAGAATTGTGTTGGGTTCATATTTATTTATATATATTTTTAGTTTAATTCACCATGGATTACACTGCTATTTACACCATTCTATGTTTTTATTGAAAAAGGTAAACTATAATTAAATAATATGAATATTTATGCATATTATCAAAGCATTGGTGTGTATAAATTAAACGGAAACTTGTAAAGTAAATGTAAACAATGTATTTATTTGTAACTTAAGTTGTAGACGCAAGATTATTAAATGTTTGTGTGTTTAACGAATAATTTTTCGCAATTTCAGTTCATTTGTTTAAACAAACTTGAGCATAATTTCTTCACTTTCAAATCAGCCTTCGTTTTTGACGATAATTAGCAAATACTTTATTGTAACGAAAGCAAAAGTTCTTCTGCAATGTGGGCATTAATTGCATTGCTATAGGCGAAAGACTACTTACGAAAGTTTCCATGTTTCCATTAATAATTCAGAGTTCCAAAGTTTCCATTAATAATTCAGCAATTAGTTTCCTAGATATAGCTTGTAAATATTAAATATTAACTTGGGAGCATTTCTACAGCTGAATGACCGCTTAAAGTGTTTGAGATTCTCGGAAACACCTGAAAATGAAAATGCTGTTTGAAAGGCTCAATCAAAAAAGCTTATTCTTACGCGTGCTGCAGTTTCTTCGCCTCCTAGGAGTCCTTCCTTACGAGAAAGTGAATGGCAAGCATCGCAAATCACAAGTGTATTTGGGTTACAGCGTTGCCGTACAAATTTTGAAGTTCATTTTCCACATAAGAAAATTATCAAAACTTCCCGACCTGCGAGTGATCAACTTCTTCGAAGCGATATATGCTTGCTGGATTATTGCAGTATTTATTTTAGATATGATCATTTCATGGCATTTCTTGGCTTCATCGACGGTGCTGCTGAGAATGATACGGACTCTGAACCGGTCTAGAATTCCAACAATCCCATTAGATAAATTCACACTTTCCATGATTGCAGCTACAACGATCGCGCCATTTTATTTCTTCTTTGAGGAACTCCTTTTGAATGAAACAAATAATGATACAGGGTTCGAGTCTGCGTTTGGTGCTGACATTTTCTTCACTTACATGAATTGCTCTCTGTTACTCATGACAATAATGAAAATATTCTCATCGAACATAATGCACACGCTAGACGCTCTGTCCTCAACATCAATTCCGATGCTAGAATTTACCCCGTCCGATCTTAGAAAAAGTTATTCCACTATTCGAAAGCAGATAATCGGATTCCAGCGCCTAGCCAAAGACATCCATGAATGCTTTTCGGTGATGGTTTTCGGAATTTTAGCCTTCGAGCAGCTGGAAATGGGGCTGCTGGTCCTACAATGTATTTATGTAACTCTGACTCCCATCAAAAATTCCTTTATCTTCTACGTGCCAGTGGCGCTGCAGGTTTGGGCGATACTTGACTCGCAAACTCAGTACATCAACGCGGTGAGTATCGCTGCCAAAACTGTACTAACGTTCCCTAAATGTCGGCTATGGGAAATATTCTTCATAATGTATACTAAAGTACTAGAAACGTATATTTTAGAGCCTTAGATACTTGTTTTCGAGACGAAGTTTATAACACAAGTACTACATTGATATTTTTTCAATAGATATGCAGTGCTGAAGTTCAATAGGTGTTGAGTTTTTCAATCCGTCTATATAGCACAATATTTTGTGTTTGCCCTAGTCAAAACACAAATAGCCTAAACATTGATCAACACTCACAGCTGAATCAACGGCCAAACTTATAGAAGTTGTGAAATTCTTAGCTAGTTGTTGAAAGTTGTCGTTAGCTACTATGCCTAGTTACAAAGTTTTTATGTTCTGAAATTTTTTGTACCATTATATTCACTTATGTGATGATTTCCATGCTGGTATGATTGATTGCAGTGCGAGGAAGGCGTCCATCGTGTCAAGAAGCTTATCGCTGACGTCGGCCACATGGGGCCGGAGCAAGTGCAGGTAGCGAGACATAGTATCAAGAATTTTGTTAATGAATAATACATTTTAAAATCGATTTCTTTGTTTGACTAAATTCTGTTTAGGGGGATTTCTGATAACCGGATTCTGCATCGTGAAAAAATAAATATGCCAAGAAGCTCAGGTTCAGATAAATTTCAGACACGTCTTAGGCAAATCATGAAAAATACGAACAAAATTCGTATAAATCTCAAAGTGCCTTGAAAAAATCTCTGGCAAAATTCGAAAAAATAGGGAACAAATTTTTGTATAAATCTCAAAGTGCCTTGAAAAAATCTCTGACAAAATTCGAAAAAATAGGGAACAAATTTTTGACGGTTTGGAACATATCTAGAAAATAAACAGGCGCTGCCGGGCAACGCCCTGGTTTAACAGCTACTTTTAAACCTTGATAAATTTGCTTATTTTATTTATCTTGAAATTGGTTCAAATACCGCAGGAAGTGTGGCAGCTGCGCGGCATCCATGCTGAGCTGAAACGCATGCCTCGCTTCACGATTTTCGGATTCTTCGAGCTGGGCCGACACTGCCTTCTGTCGGTGAGTGTTGTGTTCTACAACCAGCAAACATTTATTAAGTAAAGATTTGATATTTTGTGAAAAGAAAACATACTCAATATTGGATTTGACAAACGGATACATTCGAATAATGTTGTCATTTTCAGATGGGATCCGTTATGTTGACGTACGTCATCATCGCAGTTCAGTTCGCTATGGGCAGCAGTTCCGCTACCTGCACGTCATGCATTTGTAATAATTGTGATGCGAAGTACAACATGAATAATATAAGCCTAACATAATTGTACAAGTAAAAGTACTCATGAAATTATAGAAGCATACACTGTTAATGAAATATGATACAGCAAAATTGATCCGATTTTAATTTCATCATGCCCATATCTGGAACTATTGAAACATTTTCGGTAAGCATCAAGTACTTAATTAGGTTTCCATTTATATATAGTGATTTCATGATCATCAGAAGGGCAAACATCTGAGATAATAGTACTAGTCATTGGATTTTACACTCTAATTCCAAGGCAGCCTTTCACCACCAAAATCCAAAATGTATATGCGCGTAGATCGTAATTTATTGATGTTATCTGTATTGTTTGCCAAGAATTTGAAAAAAAAGAAAACGCCAAGTAAATTCACCATATCTTTCTGCCTGGTCTTTTTCTAACTGGTTTATGAATACGGTTGTGCGCGTTGCGCTTCAGCGTACGTCATTCGAATGACTTTACGCAACTACGTCCCGGTTTCTTTTAGCTCGATAGCTTTTTGTGTTCCGTTTGGCGTTTTCTCATTACTTAGGCTTTGATAACTTTCATGCATAGTTTGACTTTCACTGCTGAGTGTACTAATTAAATTGTATTCTATAAAATTCTTGGAATTGATAATGAAACTGGCTTACGGAACGTTTTTATGAAGATATGCTGAATTAACTTTTTTACTTTGAAATTCTTGGCGAACTTCTGATTTAAGCAGGCTAGTGATATTTTTACTGTATTGTTTGTACCTGCAGCATTTATAATTTGATAAAGTTTATTAAGTTCTCAACCAATTTGATAAAGTTTCATTCATTCTCTTCCAACGCTTTGCATTCTTCAAAACGTTCCTAAAATTCCCGAATGAAACTACTTCATGTGTATTACGAGTATATTTTTTCCTCCTTCACCCTTCACAAATAAAATAGATGCAATGACTTTATCGTCATATCCAATTATAAGTCAAAAAGTTAAAACATTATTCTATGTGGCTTCTTTTATAATTTACTTTTTAGGATTATTCAGTGTACTGTGCAAGCATATGGCCATAAGATATGAAACGAACACAAGTATCGGTTTATTCGATGTTTTAGTTGTAATGTAAAAGCTGCGTTATAAGATCATTAACACTTCACTAAGAATCCACCAATGTGTCATATACACATTTGCAATACACTGCCGTGACCGCACCGAACTGCAATGTAATTCGCGACATCTTTCGTCACGGCGACACGGCTCCTAATCATACGAAACATATCTTCACTATAGCAATTAATCACTGAAACATTTCATCATTATTGCAATTCATCATTAAATATCATCATAACATTTCAACATTGTATACCAGAGAATCTCTCGTCCCGACTTTTGTGTGTGTCGGCCTCCTTGTAGAAGTACACTTGTTGTTCCATGCGTGTTTGCTATCTCATTGAGCCACAGGAATTGTACTTCGTTAAATCCTACTTGAAAACATGTAATACATTAACTCCTTCCGTCAGTTCAGCGTGTTTTGTCCATCAATAATTCTGAGCGCTCTTCTCTTAAAATCTAAAATGCGTTAATGCTGGTGAGAAAATCCGAAATTTACCGCTGAAACGAGGAAAATTTTGAATCATCATACATCTATAATCAAATTGATAGTTTGCAAGTTTTTGCAGAAAAATTAGGATTTAAAAATGAGCTAATGCGATTACCTGAAGGCAAACGCCGGACTCTAGCTTCCGAGCACGAGAAAAATTAACTCATTGACCGAAACTTAACGAAATTGATTCTGGATCACGGACGAGATTCGGCGAATGTGCAGTCCAGCTAGTGGCGGTCACCACCATCAAACACACAAACATCATCAAAAGGCAGTTCATAGTCATATTATTTTATAAAAACGTAAATAGGCTATTAACCTACGTAAATGCCTTCTTTATTACACGATATTCGTCTCTTAAATCAATCCGTAAACTTTGACCAGCATCAATTCGACCAGAGTAAGCCTGCATGAGGACACGCTATGCTAGATTAATGATTCATATAGCTGCAAATCTTACAGTGTAAAGGACAAGGCTGGGGTCAATGAAGACCTATAAAAGTCCAAGCATATTTTTAAGAGGCTACATTCTGGTATGATTCGCGATTTCCTGTTCCGTAGTTATCGAAAACAATGAAGTTTTTTGTAGTTACAATTAAAGTTTGAACTTTGAGGATAATACCAAGATTGGGAGTACGAATTGCGATCATGATGAGTTACGTGTGCTCCAGATGAAATAAGCGAACTACTGATATCAAGCGTAAATAGCAAATCAGAATGCACATGATATAGAAAGCTGTTCATTCCACCTTGCATAACAACGAATCATGTAATCATGTGTAACATGGGTTGAATCGCTTCAACATCGTGTAATTTTTCATCGGGACTGTGTCACGAGGTGCTATGTTTTGGTTCACTGTTTGGTCAGTGATAAACTCGATTGTGTGACATGACGCAATTTTGACTCGACAGTTTAACAGACAACAACTGCAGGTCAATGATTGTCATTTTCTCGTCAAAGCCAAAGACATCCATGTTCGATAGACTGGCTGTTACCAAGTGATAGATGACGTGTTTTCGTAATTACTGATGAACATTCATTCCTTAATTTGATAAATAAACTTGAGCTTTCGATAGACTGGCTTTTACCAAGTGAAAGATGAAGTGTTATCGTAATTACTGATGAGCATTCATTCTTTAATTTAATGAATAAACTTGAGCTGATCAAACGTTGATCCTAAAATTTCTATCCTAATGCAATGCAAACAAACAAAGCAATTACGCCAAGAGGCGCTTCCTGCCTGCCACTTCAGCGTCAACTTTTAAACCAGAGCCACTCAATAAAGTTACCTCGTAGGAGAAAGTCGTCCGGTAACTCGCGTTACTTCTTACAACTGCGTCACCTCACAGAAGAGAGTCGTCCGGTAACTCAAGACGTGACATATTTTGCGTTGAAGAACTTGTAAGGAGCTGTTCCGATCATCCGTAACAGACGAAACTGCCACAATAGCAGGGTTCTCTGGTCGGCGCTCGCTACTGAAATAGTCATTTTCATTTCTCTTATCACTTGAGAAAATGTTAATCAAATCATCTATACTTTAATATAATAGCAAAATATTAGTATACACACAAAAACTAGAGTTATTGGAAAACACGGTTTTAGTAAACGCACACATATGAAAATAGAACTTTATTTCTGGCGAACGCCACAAAAAATTTTCTGTCGAAACCAGCAAAGAATAAATTTTCCTTCATTAAAACATCTAATATGCGCATCAATTCGTTTGCATATAGGACAGATTACTTCGTATCAAATTAAATTCGTTCTAATACATTGTAGCATTTACTATCACTTCTCTGAAAATGAATTGAAATGTTGTGGCCGGCATACTTAGTTCCTGGTTTAATTTTCCGTCTATACAATATTGGCGAATATTTTTTTATTCATCAGGGTCACACTTGGAAACTGTTTCACGAACACGACTAGCATATGAATTGAACATTTACTGGCTGCCATCTCCTACTAAAAGTTTCTGTGTCAAGAAGCCTGAGCACAGTGTTCCCAACCGTTGTGTTTGGCAACAAATTAAATTTGAATATTAAACTGAAGTGTTTAGTTATCTTGCTGGAAGCTGTATACACTTAAGAACGAACTTATGATTGTAATCATGTTAAGTAAAGGAGTGTTTGCCGTGTCAAAGCTAACAACGGCACGCGAATGTACAGCAAGCTCGCTGAACAAGTTTTGACAAAGAATATTCCGGACATTGTTCCTTATATTGCTAGGTACAATTTTGTTAGGATGATCAAATATGACGCATTTGCGAAGAATACGTGCCCTAATGCTGAATATAATATTCATGCGTGTGCAATTAATTTTGTATCCACGACTCATTTTGGATATGCCTCAATATAAATTTCAGATAAATGTTCTTCTTTAAATTACGTGCGTTTCTATTATAAACAATTCTCTTCGAACATGCCAACTTTTACTGAAATGTTATCTAATTAATTCAATGCGATTGAAATTGTTAGATCAAAAGAATTGCGAACTCTGAATCCTCAAATATGTATATGTTGAAGGGTATTTTCGACGAATATTTTTCCTCTCTCCTTTCGCAAATTTCATCGGCATCAACAGAAAGCTTCAGAATGTTTCAACTTCAGAATGTTTCAGCCTCAGAATGTTTCAACCTCAGAATGTTTCAACCTAAGAATGTTTCAACCTAAGAATGTTTCAACCTCGGAATGTTTCAACCTCAGAATGTTTCAACCCCAGAATGTTTCAACCTCAGAATGTTTCAACCTCAGAATGTTTCAACCTCAGAATGTTTCAACCTCAGAATGTTTCAACCTCAGAATGTTTCAGTCCCAGAATGTTTCAACTTCAGAATGTTTCAACCTCAAAATGTTTCAACCTCAGAATGTTTCAACCTCAGTGCATCTATTCAACAACCGCAGTTTGACTTCGGTTTATAAGAGTTGAACGTTCGGTTTCCATTATGCGGGCCATTTAAACAAAAGGTAAAAGGATCAATGGCAATCTCATGTATCATCTTAATGATCGAACAGTAAACACATTAGCTGATTCTACGAAATTACTTCATTGATGTCCTCACGGTTTAACATGTGTATCCCTATGAATAAAACTGAGTTATAACGTAAGGTTTTGTCTATTGAAATAACCCCTGACAGATAACTGAATGCTGAATAAATAACTTTGTTGTGTCAGCGCGGATATATCACTTCAGTTGATCACGAACAGCCTTTGGATTGTTATGAGTGTTTTGGCTGAGCAATGCAAGAGATAAAAAATTCCTTTATTACTTAATTCTTCAATAATTACATTAAGCTCATACTAAACGAATTTTTAGACGTTACGTTACTCTGCACAAACTTTTTATTTCGAGCCTAAGAAATGTAAAATTTTCATAACATAGTTTATATCTGAATTGTTTAAAGCAATGTGCGAGTTGGAGGCTCGGAACTTTCTTCTCATCAACTCCACAGTCAACACAAACTGCCCTGTCAATATTGAGATTAGTTCTGATCAATAAGTTAGTCAACAGAAGCTCTCATATTAAAAGGACAGATCTTGTCAATTTCTTCCCCATAGATAATGGTGCATGCTCCTCTTCACAGTAAAAGAACGCTTCATTTTATCCTATCTATGCAAAACAATGAAAAAAAGGCCGTATGACCTTATTTTAGTGGAGATGTGCGTACTTTTCCTCAATAGTTTGAGTTATCTAACTTCGTACGAGAACGTTCATGGATTATGTTCCGTACGGTATGATTGATTTCACCGGCAAATATTTTCTTCATTTTAATGATGTTTACGTGACTTCTGTACCAAATAAATCAATAAATAATGCCATGTATTGTTTGATGCCGTAACCCCAGGCGGATATCGAACTCTGAATAAGTAAGAGCATTGCTATTGTGTCAGCGCGGAAGTGCTGCAGCAGTCTATCACGAACCGTCTTAGAATTGTGTTGGGTTCATATTTATTTATTTATATTTTTAGTTTAATTCACTATGGATTACACTGAGATTCACCAGTCTATGTTTTTATTGAAAAAGTAATGCGATTATTTATGTATATTATCAAAGCATTGGTGTGTATAAATGAAACGGAAACTTGTAAAGTAAATGTAAACCATGTATTTTTTGTAAACTTAAGTTGTAGACCCAAGATTATTAAATGTCTGTGTGCTTAATGAATCATTTTTCACAATTTCAGTTTATTTGTTAAAACAAACTTAAAAAGCACAATTTCTTCACTTTCAATTAAAAATTAGCCGTTAAAAAAAGACAATAATAACGCAGCAGCTTGTGCCAGACCAAACCAATAGTTTTGGTAGTAATAAAAAATTAGCTTTTAGCTCAGTTATGCTCGTATTCAATAATAAAACATTATTAAATATTCTTAAAATTTATTCCAAATTTGGGAAGTGAATTGTGTGATAATTGGCAATTTAATAACATTTAGTGGCAATTAGACATATTGCTGAAAATCTGAGCTAATGAAATCTTAATTTATTCTGATTTTGATGGGAAATTTTTAAAAGAACATCTTTGAATAATTAATTATATTGCGAGGAAAGCGAAAGACGACTTACGAAAGTTTACATGCATTAATGAATAATTCAACAATTAGTTTCCTAGATATAAGTTGTAAATATTAAATATAAACTTGAAAGCATTTCTACAGCTGAATGGCCGCCTAAAGTGTTTGAGATTCTCGGAAACACCTGAAAATGAAAATGCTGTTTGAAAGGCTCAATCAAAAAAGCTTATTCTTACGCATGCTACAGTTTCTTCGCCTCCTAGGAGTCCTTCCTTACGAGAAAGTGAATGGCAAGCATCGCAAATCACAAGTGTATTTGGGTTACTGCGTTGCCGTACAAATTTTGAAGTTCATTTTCCACATAAGAAAAGTATCAAAACTTCCCGACCTGCGAGTGATCAACTTCTTCGAAGCGATGTATGCTTGCTGGATTATTGCAGTAGTTATTTTAGACATGATCATTTCATGGCATTTCTTGGCTTCATCGACGGTGCTGCTGAGAATGATACGGACTCTGAACCGGTCCAGAATTCCAACAATCCCATTAGATAAATTCACACTTTCGATGATTGCAGCTACACTTATTGCGTCGTTTTATTTCTTCTTTGAGGAACTCCTTTTGAATGAAACAAATAATGATACAGTCTACGAGTCTGTGTTTGGTGCTGTCGTTTTCTTCACTTACATGAATTGCTCTCTGTTACTCATGTCAATAATGAAAATATTCTCATCGAACATAATGCACACGCTGGACGCTCTGTCCTCGACATCAATTCCGATGCTAGAATTTACCCCGTCCGATCATAGAAAAAGTTATTCCACTATTCGAAAGCAGATAACCGGATTCCAGCGCCTAGCCAAAGACATCCATGAATGCTTTTCGGTGGTGGTTTTCGGAATTTTAGCCTTCGAGCAGCTGGAAATGGGGCTGCTGGTCCTACAATGTATTTATTTAACTCTGACTCCCATCAAAAATTCCTTTATCTTCTACGTGCCAGTGGCGCTGAATGTCTGGGCGATACTCGACTCGCAAACTCAGTACATCAACGCGGTGAGTATCGCTGCCAAAACTGTATTAACGTTCCCCAAAGGTCGGCTACAGAAAATATTCTTCATTTATACACTGAAGTACTAGAAACGTATATTTTAGAGCCTCGGATACTTGTTTTGGAAACGAAGTTTATTACACAAGTACTACATTTATATTTTTTTCGATAGATATGCAGTGCTGAAGTTCAATAGGTGTTGAGTTTTTCAATCCGTCTTAATAGTACAATATTTTGTGTTTGCCCTAGTCAAAACACGAATAACCTAAACATTGATCAACTCTCACAGCTAAATCAGCGACCAAACGTATGGAAGTTGTGAAATTCGTAGTTGTTGAAAGTTGTTAGGATGCCTAGTTACGAAGTTTTTGTGTTCTGAAAATTTTTGTACCATTATATTCACTTATGTGATTATTTTCTTGCTGGTATGATTGATTGCAGTGCGAGGAAGGCGTCCATCGTGCCAAGAAGCTTATCGCTGACGTCGGTCACATGGGGCCAGAGCAAGTGAGGGAGCGAGATTTAGTATCAAGGATTTTGTTAATGAATTATAAATTTTAAAATCAATTTCTTTGTTCGATTAAAGGCTATTTTTGGGGATTTCTGATAACGGGATTCTATATCGTGAAGATTAAATATGCCAAGAGGCTCAAGTTCATATAAATTGCGGACATGTAATAGGCAAATCTTAAAAAATACGAACAAAATTCGTATAAATCTCAAAGTGTATCGGAAAAATCTCGGACAAAATTCGAAAAAAATATGGAACAAATTTCTGACGGTTTGGAACATATCTAGAAAATAAACAGGCATTGCCGGGCAACGCCCTGGTTTAACAGCTACTTTTATGATAAACTTGATTTTATTTATCTTGAAATTGGTTCAAATGCCGCAGGAAGTGTGGCAGCTGCGCGGCATCCATGCTGAGCTCAAACGCATGCCTCGCTTCACGATTTTCGTATTCTTCGAGCTGGGCCGACACTGCCTTCTGTCGGTGAGCGTTGTGTTCTACAACCAGCAAACATTTATTAAGTAAAGATTTGATATTTTCTGAAAAAAAAGCTTACTCAATATTGAATTTGGCAAGCGAATACAATGGAATAATGTTGTTATTTTCAGATGGGATCCGTTATGTTGACGTACGTCATCATCGCAGTTCAGTTTGCTATGGGCAGCAGTTCCGCTACCTGCACGTCATGCATTTGTAATACAAGTAATTGTGATGCGAAGTAGAACATGAATAATATAAACATAACATAATTGCACGAGCAGAAGTTTTCATGAAATTATAGAATCATACACTGTAAATGAAGTATGATACAACAAAAAAAATTGATCCGATTATAATTTCACCATGCCCATACCTGGAACTATTGAACCATTTTCGACAAGCATCAAGCACTTAATTAGGTTTCCATTTAAATATACTGATTTCGTGATCATCAGAAGGGCAAACATCTGAGATGAGAGTACTACTTTTGATTCATGCGCCGGCTGTGGCTGCAAGCGGATGTGCGCTGCTCCGTCAATTCTTTATTCCTTTGTTTGCAACTTAGGCCAGTGTCATATCTGATCTTCGTGAATCTTTGAACAACCGATTGGCAAGACGACTTTCTTGCGTGAATCGTTTTACAGTGAATATTGTGTCTAAGTGATCACTACGCAGTTCGTTTTCCGGCTCAGTTCTTTTTTTTCCACCCTTGGCTATCAACTCCCTACTTGGCTGATGCAAGCCCTGTGATGCTAGACTTCGTTCGACCTAGATTTCACGGATTTTTTTTAGTAATCGTCTCGACGTTCTACATACAGGTCTTCTAGCTTTTTAGAGGTCTGACATTGTTTCTTACAATTTGTAACGTGATTTGATTTGGGCTGATATCCATGGCACCATTAGCCTACTCGACAATGCAACTGCTTGGCCTGCGGCCAGCCGCTGCAACCCTCGATCCATCCGTCCGTCAAAGAGTCAATTTGCTCGTTGCTACTCCCGCCCCTCGTCTGTCTTATCGCGGATGCCGTGCCGGTCGTAAGAGGCGTACTGCCGCCATGTATCGGGTTGTGTGCGACGGTGGTGCATTTGTGATAATTGGCAATCGGCCGTTGCCACGACGGCAGCCACCTGTGCTAGACTGTACGTCGGCTGATCCTTCTGCTGCTGAACGTGGACCTGTGTCTGCTCGCAGGCCTCATAACCTGCGCAGCGTCCATGTCGATCGTCACTCCGCGCAATCGTGTCGCCGGTTAATGTTCGGCAGCCTAAACATCCGTTCACTGAACAACAAAGTTGATGAGTTCCTTCACATCCGCCGCTCGCGCTCTCTGGATGTCGTCTTCCTGACCGAGACCTGGCATGATGCTGACTCGGTTTCCATCGCGCGTCTTCGGGCTGAGGGACTCCAAGTGGTCGAGCGTGCACGGCCTCGCGCGCAGCCCAACACCCTAGCGACGAATCACGGCGGACTAGCGACCGTCGCCTGCGGCGTGAATCTGACCAGGCTCGACATCGGCTCCCGACCCACCACCTTTGAGCTGCTGTGTGTCACGGTCGCTTGCGGCTCGTTCGCATGTGTTGCTGTCGTCATCTATCGTCCCGGATCAGTTGCTGTCACACGTGATTTTTTTGTTGAATTAAGCGATGTTTTAACTAGACTTGTGACCCTCACCGGTCACGTTTTTATCACTGGTGATCTTAATGTTCGACTGGATCGTGCCGATGACCAATGGGCGCGTCAGCTGAACGATCTGCTGTCTGCCTTCGGCATGGTCTGTCACGTTACCTTACCAACCCATGACCTTGGCGGGTTGCTGGATGTTGTCATCACGCGTACCGACATTCAGTTGCTGCCCGTTGACATCATCGAAATCGCAATATCTGACCACCGACTACTCCAGTGGACGGTGCCATGTGTTCGCCCAGCGTTAACGTACAGATCCGTCACCTGTCGCCCGTGGCGCGATCTCGACGGCGATGTTTTGAGCAGGAGACTTCAGTCGTCCCGACTTGGTCGGCCGGACTCATGGTCGGAGCTGTCGGTGGATGATCTAGCAAAACTCTACGATATCGAATTGACATCTTTGCTCGACGACCTCATTCCTGCACGAACTGTTCGTGTCCCCCAGCGAGCCTCCGACCCGTGGTTTGACGACGAATGTCGCGCCTCGAAGCGTGGTGTTCGGCTGCTCCAGCGGGCTGTCCGTCGCGCGAGCAGACGTAGCGATCCTGCTGCTGGAGCTGAAGCGACGTCCAACTGGCGGGATGCGCGGCGCGCCCATGTCAACCTTCTTAGATCCAAGAGGGAGTCATTCTGGCGTCTAAGAGTTGACGCACAGCGCGGCGACCCTCGGGCGATGTGGCGTTCGCTGGATAGGCTGATGGGGAGGTGTCGTGCGGATGCCTCGGGCGACGTGAGCGTGGAAGGATTCCATGAGTTCTTTGAAAACAAAACTTCAACTGTGCGCGCGTCGTCGGCCGATGCTCCCGCTGCAACCTTTACGCCGTGCCCCTGCAACTGTGTGCTACGCGAGTTCACCTGCGTCACAGCGGATGAGGTCACCACTGCGGTGCGCGCGCTGCCTAACAAGCAGTGCGCTAGTGACCTGTTGCCGTCGCATCTACTTAGGGAGAATGTTGCCAGCCTAGCACCTTTTATGGTTGAACTGTTCAACCGCTCCCTCTCTGACGGCGTTGTCCCTGAGAACTTCAAATCCGCTTACATCACGCCGCTTCTCAAAAAGCCGGACCTCAACGCCTCAGACCCAAATTCGTATCGACCCATCTCCAACCTGTCGATTTTATCGAAACTCCTCGAGCGCGTTGTGGCCCGGCAGCTAAATGACTACCTTCATAAATCAGGTCTCATGCCTCGCCTCCAGTCTGCATACCGTCGTCACCACTCGACGGAGACCGCCATGCTGAAGGTTCTTTCGGATATTCTGCAGGCGGTCGACCGCGGCAACATTGCGGCACTGGCTTTACTGGATCTTTCTGCTGCATTTGACACGGTCGACCACGCCACCTTGTTGCGTCGGCTAGATGTATCGTATGGCCTGCGCGGTACGGTGCTGCGATGGTTCGAGTCTTACCTCAACAATAGACTCCAATGTGTTCGTCGCGGGTTCTCCTCTTCTACACCATCGACGGTCACCTGCGGCGTGCCACAGGGGTCGGTCCTCGGCCCAATCCTCTTCTTGCTATATACTGCCGATGTGTTGCACATAATTGATTCACACAGCTTGAATCCGCACATGTTTGCCGACGACACCCAAATCTATGGCTACTGTGCGCCGGCGGATGCTGCAGCGTTGCAAGACCGGATGTCTGCCTGCATGGACGCCGTTTCAGATTGGATGCGTTCCAACCGGCTCCAGCTTAATGCATCGAAAACTGAATTTATTTGGTTCGCGACCGCTCGGCGCCAACATCAGCTTCCAACCAACCTTGTGCGCGTGGGCGACGAGTTCGTCGCACCTTCATCCTCTGTGCGCAGCCTCGGCATTCAGCTAGACTCAGAACTATCTATGAACAAGCACATTGCCAAAGTAACCGCTGCCTGTTTTGGCATCCTGCGGCGAATTCGTAGCATCAGTCGCTGTCTCTCGAGGCCGGTCCTCGAGGCCCTCATGGTGGCGCTTGTGCTGACCAGACTGGACTATGGCAATGCCACACTCTACGGACTTCCCATCACGGCTCTGAACAAACTGCAATTCGTAATGAACGCTGCCGCGCGACTCGTTTGTGCCCGGCGGAAATTCGACCACGTGACGCCGATTTTGCGCGACCTTCACTGGTTGCGCATCCAGCAGCGCACGCAGTTTAAAGTCGCTGTTCTGACGTTTCGCTGCCTCCATGGTTTAGCATCACCTTATCTCGCTGAAGGCCTACAGCGCGTGTCGGATCTGCCTTCTAGAAGGCGACTGCGTTCCTCGTCGAAGGCTGACCTCGTCGTCCCGTCCTCACGTCTGTCCACCGTCGGCGACAGAGCGTTCCCGGTCGCTGCGGCCAGAACATGGAATGGTCTACCAGCATCGGTGACATCTGCTTCTTCGCTGACGTTGTTTCGTCGACGCCTAAAAACAGAACTTTTCCGTAGAGCCTTTGAATCTTAGGCCTAGCCGTTATCTAATTTATCATGGATATTACTGGTTTAGCATAGATGTTATTTGTTCTAGATAGACGTCATCAGTCTTGGCATATGTCCTCTGTTTTAGCATAGATGTTATCTGTTTTTGTCATCTTGTGTTTTTTAGCCGCTTGTAACGTGCCCTCGAAGTTCGATCTGAACGAGACGCCACGACAATCTCTTCGTGGAATAATAATAATACTAGTCATTGGATTTTACACTCCTATTCCAAAGCAGCCTTTCACCACCAAAATCCGAAATGTATATGCACGTAGGTCGTAATTTAATGATATTATCTGTATTGTTTGCCAAGAATTTGGAAGCAAAGAAAACGCCAAGGAAATTCACCATATTTTTCTGCCTGGCCTTCTTCTAACTGGTTTATGAATACAGTTGTGCGCGTTGCGCTTCAGCGTACGTCATTCGAATGGCGTTACGCAACTACATCCCGGTTTCTCTCTGATCGATAGCTTTTTGTGTTTAGTTTGTCCTTTTCTCGTTACTTCGGTTTCGATAACTTTCGTGCATAGTTTGACTTTCACTGCTGAGTGTACTTAATTAATTTGTATTCTGAGAAATTCTTGGAATTGATGATGGAGCTGGTTTACGGAACGTTTTTATGCAGATATGGTGAATTAACTTTTTTACTTTGAAATTCTTGACGAACTTCTGATTTAAGCAGACTAGTGGTATTAGTACTGCATTGTTTGTGCCTGCAGCATTTAAAATTAAATAAAGTTTATTAAGTTCTCAACCAATTTGATAAAGTTTCATTCATTCTCTTCGAAAGCTTTGCATTCTTCAAAACGTTCCCAAAATTCCCGAATCAAACTTCTCCACATGTATTACGTATATATTTTTTTCTCGTCACCTATCACAAATAACATTGATGCAATGACTTTTTTGTCACATTCAATTATAAGTCAAAAAGGTGAAACATTATTCTATGTGGTTGCATTTTAAATTTACTTATTAGGATCATTTAGTGTACTTTGCAAATTTACATATGTTCATTAGACATGAAACGAACACAAATAGCGATTTGTTCGATGTTTTAGTTGAAAGCTGCGTTAAAAGATCACTAAAGCGTAACTAAGAATCCACCAAAGTGTCATATTCACATATGCAATACACTTCCGTGACCGCACTGTATTGCAGTGCAAGTCGCGACATCTTAAGTCACGGTGACCAGGCTCCTCATCACTATAGAAAATAATAACTGAGACATTTCATCATTATTGCAATTCATCATGAAATTTTATCATAAAATTTCATCATTGTATACCAGGGAACCTCTCGTCCCGACCTTTTGCGTGTGTCAGCCTCTTTGTAGAAGTACACTTGTTGTTCCATGCGTGTTTGCTATCTCATTGAGCCACAGGAATGTTACTTCGATAAATCTAACTCCCAAACATACCATACATTAACTTCTTCCGTTAGTTCACCGTGTTCTGGATATCGCTAATTCTGAGCGCTTTTCTTCTAAAATGAATTAACTTTTTTTACCTTGAAAATCTTGGCGAATTTCAAAGTAAAATTATTACTGCTGGTGAGAAAATTCGAAATATACCGATGAAACGAGGAAAATTTTGAATCGTCATACATCTATGATAAAATTAATCGTTTACACCCTTTTTGCTGTAAAAATTAGGACTTAAAAACGTGTTGATGTGATTATTTGAAGGTCAACACCAGACACCACCATCCGAGTGCGAGAAAGTTAAAACATTGTGACCAAAACTGAGCGAAATTGATTACGGATCACGGACGAGATACGACGAATGCGCAGTCCGCAGTGGCGGTCACCACCATCAAACACGTAAACAACACCAAAAGGCAGTTCATAGTCATAATTTTTCTATAAAAAAGTAAATAGGCTATTTACCTGTTGAGGGATCAAGGATCGAACGAACTTGGGCAATCCAAGCTTTACTGAACAATTGCCCAGTTACCTGGAAACAAAACAATTAATGTAAAATACTTATAAACGCAACATGGAACAATATAACATAACAGTACCAGAGGAAATATAACAGTTAACAAGCAAGATTCGTAAAGGTAAGGAACGTTGCACATAATTACATCATAGAACATCACGGGTCAGGCCCATTCGTACTGGCTATTACATAGAGACTGACAACACTAGTCAGAGCCGGACCACATTACAACTTACTACATGACGTGACGCACTAGTTCTTTATTACACTACCTACGTAAATGCCTTTTTTTATTGCACCATATTCGTCTCCCAAATCAACGCAATTAACAGATGGCATTGGCTCAGGAAAAAAGTCCGTAAACTTGGACCAGCATCAATTCGACCAGAATAAGCCTGCATGAGGACACGCTATGCTAGATTAATGATTATTAAAGCTGCAAATCTTAAACAGAAAATAACAAGGCTGGGGGTTTGACAACTAACAAAAGTCCGTGCATTTTTGTAAGAGGCTACATCGTGGTGAGATTAACGATTATCTGCTACGTAGTTATCGAAAACAATGAAGTTTTTGTAGTTACAATTAAAGTTTTAACTTCCTTTGAGGACAATACCAAGATTTGGATAAAATACGAATTGCCATCATGATGAACTAAGTGTGCTCCAGATGAAATAAGCGAACAACTGATATCAAGACAAAAATAGCAAATCAAAATGCACATGATACAGAAAGCTGTTCATTCGACATTGAATAACAAAACAATCATGCGTAGCATGGGTTGGATCGCTTCAACACAGTGTAATTTTTGATCGGGACCGTCTCACGAGGTGCTATGTTTTGGGTCACTGTTTGGTCAGTGATAAACTCGATTGTGTAACATGACGCAATTTTGACTTGATAAATCAACAGATAACAACTGTTGGTCAATGATTGTCATTTTCTCGTCAACAACTGGATAGACTCGTTATTACTAAATGAAAGATGAAGTGTTTTTGTAATTATTGATGAGCATTCATTCCTTTATTTCATAAATAAACTTGAACTGATCAAACGTTGATCCTGAAATTGCTATCCTAATGCAATGCAAACAAACAAAGCAATTACGCCAAAAGGCGCTTCCTGCCTGCCACTTCAGCGTCAACTTTTGAACCAGAGCCACTCAATAAAGTTACCTCATAGGAGAGAGTCGTCTGGTAACTCGCGTTACTTCTTACAACTGCGTCACCTCACAGAAGAGAGTCGTCTGGTAACTCGCGTTACTTTTTCTCTAATTCGGGCTTGTGTTGAACATAATATTAGGGTGTCTAGAACTGATCGTTCCGGTCTACTGATTTTCTAACCTTAATAATTGTAAAAAATGAACCTATTCTATCATGTCAATATCTTTTTCATCCCACAACAGAATTTAAAATGAAATTTCGGTTAACGCTCAACAATCGCTCATTGACTTAGGTAATGGCTCGGATATTTGGATGAACGTCGTCATTTTGTCATAATTAAATGTAGATATGGCATTTCACAGCTACCAACAACAAGGTGGGAGAAAATATTTTTATGTCCTTGTTAGTAGTACAATTAATTGAAACCATTAATAATACGATTTACGCTAATACCTCAGGTAGTGTGGCAGCTGCGCGGAATCCAGGCTGAGCTGGAACGCATGCCTCGCTTCACGATCTTTGGGCTCTTCGAGCTGGGCCGACACTGCCTCCTGTCGGTGAGTGTTGTGTGACACAGCCACTCATCGAGCTGGGCCGATACTGCCTCCTGTCGGTGAGTGTTGTGTGCCACAGCCACTATTCGAGCTGGGCCGACACTGCCTCTTGTCGGTGAGTGTTGTGTGCCACAGCCACTCTTCGAGCTGGGCCGACACTGCCTC
>NW_025946839.1:0-10962 GCF_000764305.2 Hyalella azteca | reverse complement strand
ACAGAAGAGAGTCGTCTGGTAACTCGCGTTACTTCTTACAACTGCGTCACCTCACAGAAGAGAGTCGTCTGGTAACTCGCGTTAGTTCTTACAACTGCGTCACCTCACAGAAGAGAGTCGTCTGGTAACTCGCGTTACTTCCCACAACTGGATTTGGAATGCAATTTCCCTCAAATCGAGATTCAGGAAATTTTGTCATAAAATTAACTGATCTAATGAAAGTTGCAATGAAAGCCTCAAATTACGAAACAATTAGAATGATGATCATGGAAAAATCCTTCATCAGTCAGAAAACAATGTTTGCGTGGCTGCTCGGTTATATACGACTACTGGGACACGCCCCCTACGTCTACGTCGATGGAAAGTATCGAAGATCTCAGATTTACCATGCACTTAGTGTGCTATGGAAAGTGATATCGTCCGCGCAGATTCTGGTTACAATTCTGGCTATCCCAAAATTTTCAAGTTCCGAATTTTTTGCCTCCCTGAGCAGATATTGGGATCCAGCGATGTGTCTCGTCTATGTGATATTTTCTTGGCATTTCTTACTGTCGTCATCCCAGTTTGTTCGCTTGGTACGAAATTTGAATCGCTTCAACGATAGTAATTCACCGTCAGTTGATTTGGTTACTCTACTGATTATCGGAGTTGAATGGATTGCTTTGGGCCATGCAATTGAAAGTAAAATCAGAGAAGTGAAGGCTAATTTGTTGAACTTGTTCCCTGCAATTAATTTCTGCGCTTTCTACATAATGAACTTCAATCTCGCACTATTATTGAGCACGATAATGAAATTGTTCACTTCCCAACTCAAAAACATTGCTGACTCTCAGCTGATATCGATATTTACGAAGGACGATGAATCCTTTCATCCTTCTGCTTACCAAGAACGCAATATATTAGGTTCGGAAAGTGGTGGATCGGCGATGTGGAAGTCTACCCCCGATAGCCCAATGGGAGAGAACTCTCCACATTCAAAGAACTATCTCGATCAAGTACGAAAGAATCTGATTTCCTGCAATCAAACAGTAAGGCTTATTCACTCCCAATTCTCTGTCGTTGGTTTTGGACTTTTAGCCGCGGTTCAAATTCATTTGGTGATGCTCGCCCTACACGCAATGTACGACGAATCTAACGCTAGTTTCTGGACGACTTTCCTGTTCGTCGCGCCGGCAGCGGGCAAACTCTGGCTCATCGTTGACTCACAAACTGGATTTTTCAAAGAGGTGAGTGTCGATCTCACCCTCAGAATGAGTTATTTTGTCCAAATATCGACAATTTCTCACCTACAGCTCGAGCAGAGAGCGGAGATAGCACGGATGCGCCCCGGGCAAACTGGGGCTGGGACTTTTCTATAAGTTCATACCTCGTTACCTCAATTGATGAATTGCGGCTTGACAAATTTAATTACTATTAAATTAACTTTCTTCATAATTCCATGTTTTTGATTTTGCCAAATTTCGTGCTTGGATTTTTTTTAAGCAATGAAATGAACTGTTCGGTATGTTTCTATTTCCAATACTGTTTTGGGGTAAATTTTAACATGAAAGACCATGCTTTCACAGATCGCAAAAATTTTCAAAGATTGTAGTGTTTAAACCTTAGTAACACTGTTATAAATAATGTCTTGTGGATATTTTGCTCCATTGAACCCAAACCAAATATTTCCCTGAAATCAAGCAGGAATTTTTCTTTTGTAAAATCAAAACAATGCTTTTTCATTTGTCTGAAGATCAAATATTTGAATAGAATTGTTTGTATCCTTGCAGGATGAAATTTTGTAAATATGATCAGCGATTTATCAACGTTAGGCTAAGTGCATCTTATAGTTTTTTAACTTTAGCAAGGATAATCCTGTTATTTAAAATAAATCTCGTATTTTCAATTTTCGCTGGTATAGACAACATTCAACTATGGAGGAATTGATTATCAAGGAAATACACGATATACAAATAGAATTAAAAGCCTGTGCTGCTAAGCAACTCACATTTCCGACCCTGATTTCCGAAAATTCTCAGCATTTCATAACAGTTTTGCTTGTTGCAGTGCGAGGAAGGCGTGCATCGCGTCAAAATACTCATCGCTGAGGTCGGACGCTCTGGACCCATGAACGAAGAGGTGCGTTATTATTTAACAGTAAATGATTGAGACGTTTATTTAATAGCAAAATTAGTTTAAAACTTATTTAATGGCAATTTGAGTGAGATATTTTCCTAAAAATTTACCCGCAACTGCACTTGACGGTTCTCCATAATCTCAGTTCAAATTAACAAAGGAAAATATTCTACTGCGACGATGTGCGTGTGTGTAAATCAGCTTATTTCTCCATCAAACTAGACGCTAACATCTCACACATCTACCTTATGCAGAGTGCTAACAAAAATTTCTGATGCTACATAAATGGTTATGAAATTCTATAACTTAGTATAATTATTTCATTGCTTATGAAATATTATATTTAAAATTTAATAGATTTCTTGTTCAAGCTGAGTAAGAGTATTTTTTAGATATGACACATTCTTAAAGTAGGGAATTAAAATATGAATTAAAAAAATTCTCACCCTACAATTAAACAGGAGAGAAGCAATGTCCGTTCGATTGAGATACAAAATAATCGATCATAATCAGTTCTCTCAATTTGGCTTTGATTAAAGTAATCATCAAGGTTGATTTAACCTTCACCTTTGGCAAGGAAGGGCAAACCAATGGTATGAATATTTTCCGGTTTACTCAACAGAAAGTTTGGCAGCTGCGAGGCATCCAGGCTGAGCTGGATCGCATGCCTCGCTTCACGATCTTGGGACTGTTCGAGCTGGGCCGCCACTGCCTACACAGCCACTCTTCGAGCTGGGCCGACACTGCCTTCTGTCGGTGAGTGTTGCGTGCCAAAGCTCTGAGGTGGGCTGATATTGTGTTCTTCATGTGAAGGTTTTAGTAGTTCAGTTTAATAGTGTTTAGCTTGTGATGTGACCGTAAATTACCATCAATGATTATCTTTCTTTTGTAGATGGGATCCATCGTGCTGACGTACGTCATCATCGCACTACAGTTCAGCACGAGCAACAAGCCCGTTTCCTGCAGAACAATTAATTAGATTTTAGTACAGCCACAGCTAATTTGAGCATATTGTACTCATAGATTACAGTGTTATATTATCTCTAGCATTTGCACACGTCAGCTAAAACCTATGCCAATCCTCATATTAGGCTTTAATAATCCATTCCAATGCAAAGTCCTTTTCGCGTTTCAAACCAAATGTGTCTTCATAATCTCAAAGCTGATGCAAAGAATCTGAAAATCAAACACGAGACGATAAATTTTTTATTTATTTGTCACACACGCGCTGAAATAATTGTAATTTCCCAGTTGCATTTTATATCACTAATAGCTTCCTGCCCCTAAAAATATAGGATGAACTGAGTGAATTCAAATTTTTGCGCTGCAGAATAAAAAATTGGCAATCCGCCGAGAGTTCGACGGCTATTAAAAGCACGTATCACCTACTATATGCTTATTTGTTTTTAATTTCTTTAAATTTCACTTATGACAATTTTTCTTCGGTTGTACAATGAATTATATTTTATTGTGTGCAACAAAATAGCTATAAACTTATTATCATCTTATTACCGAATATATTCTTATATGTTTTTAATTTAGCTGAAATTGATATCTGACACATTTTTCTTCAGCTGTAGAATGAAATAGATTTCAATTGTGTGCAACAAAATAGAAGATATGGCAAAATAAAAATAACAAAAAATTTGGGAGAATTACTAATGGGATATTTTGAAATTCGATATATGACGTTATATATATTCCATTTCCAGATGAAGAAGCCCTTGTTCAGATGAAAATGCATTTGGGTTGTCCAACTACCGAGTCTCTCGCTCACCTGTCAATGTATAATTTTCGGGCGCATATAATTTGTCTCTACAAACATACTTCACGAAATTACTTTGATCAATTAGTGCAAATGTTTGACCTTACGTTCAGACCTCGCATCTAATATTAGAGCTTGTAATCTCCAAGATGTCGCCTTGGGCAGATGATTACGAATCAATTACTTTCGATTGAGCCATCGCATAAAATATTGTTCAGTTGCTCACGAGCAGCCAGTATGTTGTGAAGAATTTACGCACCCTCCAATATATCATTTGAATATTCAGCTTTTTATTATTGAATTAATAATAAAACTTATTATTAATATTCTTTAATTCAATGTTTAATTAATTATTTTTTAATTCAATGTTTTTCGTGTTAACCTATTGTTAAAAGATGTACCTAACAATTTTGTAAGCTCATTAGCTTGGATAAAAAGCTTGAAATCTAGTTTTGAAGCAGAATCTTGTTAACAGTTTATGATATTGAAAGTGCAGAAAAATTTAGCCAATTTTACTCACCTATACCCTATTATTGACCACTTTCCCCCTCTTGTAATATAATCGAATGTTTATGTGATCATTCCCCAGTTGATTGTGATATAATTTTTGTTGTACTATAAAGAAAGGCGACCTCGAAACACTGACGGTTTCCTTCGAAATACAATATTCCAACTTTAGACTGAGGACATGCAACAACTTTTTGTTTTCGACTTTATTTTATTTAAATGCTGCACGTACGAAGTTTGATTTAATATGGTTTCATTAAGAATTTTTGTGCTAGGTGACGCATTTACATAATTAATTCAAAGTTTACTTTGGAAACTTTGCAATGGGCTGCAAATGATCACCCAGTTTCATGGTTTAAATTCGTGTACGTACATAACTGATATGGAACTCATCTGAAGTATCGAGAAAAAATTGAAATATCTTGAGTTCTTCATTGTAGTGACCAAAGACGAATGTTTTGAATAGATTAATGTGGGAATTCCATATTATACGTCGCTCAGAACTTGTTCTGACTTCCTTTCTTATAAAATTCCGACTGTTTTGCAGATCCTATAAGAATACCTACAAAAGGGTGCGAAATTTAAAGCACATTTTTTCGAGAAATGCAAGCGATGACCATACGATTCGTAAGACTCAATGAAAAACACGTATTCTTGTGCGTGCTTCATATTCTGCGATTCGTAGGAGTCGTTCCTTACGAAAAAGTCAATGGCAAGTTTTGTAGATCCCAATTATTTCAAGGGTACAGCGTTGTCGTCCAAATACTTAAACTCGTTTATCACGCGAAAACAATTGCATCACAACCGTACCCACAATTGCACAGCTTTTTTGACCTCATAAAGACCTGTTATGTTATTGGATTTATTGCTTTGGACGTTTGGATATCCTTCCATTTATTGGTTTCATCTGCGGTGCTCATGAAAGTAATACGTGGTGTGATACGGTCAAAAATTTCTCCATTACCAATCAATAACTTCACGTTATTTATGATTACAGTAAACTCGAGTAATACAATTTATTTTAATTTGACAAATTATAATTTTTCTGGTACACTTGAGCCAAACACTCTGCATAACTTTATATCGAATAATTTCATGTACTTGACATATGTGAATGTCACACTTTTGTTCGTGACTGTTATGAAAATATTCACATCTATGATAGCCTTTTCACTCGAAGGGTTAATGTTCACTTCATTAGAACAAGAATACATGACTGCTAAGCACCGACAAAACTATCACATCATTCGGAAGAAGGTGATAACGTTTCAGCGTTTAGCAAGCCTCATCCACCGAAGTTTTTCAGCCATCGTTTTCGAAATCTTAGCGTACGAGCAGCTGGAATTGGTGCTGCTGGTTCTTAAGAGTATCTACGGGACTTCGATTTCTGTTAGGGAATCAGTTCTTTTTTCGATGACAGCGGCGATGCAGATCTGGGCCATTCTCGACTCACAAACTCAGTACATCAGCGCGGTGAGTGACGCCTTTTTCTGTAATTTTAATTTACGCATTAACCTGCTATCTTGAGATCTCTACTGCTCATCCATGATTATAAAGGTTTTCGGTACTTCACTTGAGATTATTTTCAAAAATTATACGATCCGTTTATAAGTGCTTTTGTACCGCTACGACACTTTTCATGGTCAACCTCGATGTTTCTCGTGAAAAACATCACGATGTTCTCTTAGGGGCATTTTTTGAGCAAAAAAATTAGGCAGCTCAATAAATTATTTTACCTTCGAACTATTTAAGTGACAATCGATGAGCTGAGCTTCTGGTAACCGAGCGAAGAAAATGAATTTGAAATTCATACAATAATAGACTTTAGATTTTTCTAAATTCTTACGCTAAATTTGAAGTGCTTTTGCACGGAAGAAAAAAAAAACTTTCAAATATTTTTCGAAAATGTTACTATCAATATTAGTAAAAAGACCAACTCAGAAAATAAAAAGGTTAAAATCGTTCAAGGTACCCAGCTGCCTTCTTGAAAAATTTGAAACTATTGCATGATCAAATATGCGGCACTGCATGAAAGAATTTTGTTTACCGAAAATTCAAAAACCTTTCCCGTAAGCCCAATATATAATTTTACGCTCTAACGAGGTACAGTTTTTGTAGTTCTATCAAACTCAACTTGAAGCTCGAGGGCCCTAAGCTATCACACGAAACATCCTGAAAAAAATACAAAATTAAAATATCTAATAAATTAATCGATTTTGCAAGCAGTTACAAATTTCTGATCGCAATATTCTCGAAAAATTTAGTTTTTTGATTTTATAAACCCAAATCAAATAGCTATAAATCATATCAATTGATATAAAAATTTATATTTTTTCAGTGCGAAGAAGGCGTCCATCGCGTGAAGAGGCTCATCGCTGACGTCGGCCAGATGGGGCCGGAGGAAACCCAGGTCACCTGAGTTATATGATAAATATTATTCTGCAGTAAATCTTGTAGAATTGTTTGCTGTGACGATAAGAAAACAAATTGATGGAAATTTGTGAGCAGGTAGCTTTTTCTGTGCTTTTTAATCATCCGACATCAAACATGCATAATTGCAATATGAGAAATGAAGCCTGGCTTCTATGGATTTTTAGAAATGTTTGGGAATCTATTGCCTTTTTTGAAATAAATCTACGAGCGATATGAAACAGGTAACAAAAAATCGATGCCAAATTTTCCTTCTCTAGTTCAGACTTGTGTTTAACATAATATTAGGGTGTCTGGAACTGATCATTAGGCTCTACTGATTTTCTAACCTTAATAATTAAAAAAAATCCAGGAAAACGTGAAAATCTATTGCCTTCGTCAATTTCTATTTCATCCCACAACATAATTTAAAATCAAATTTTTCGTTTAACGCTCAACAATCGCTCATAAACTTAGTAATAGCTCGGACATTAGGGTGAACGTCGACATTTTGTCTTAGGTTTTCTTTTATACAAATTTCATAAGTAAATGTAGATATGGCACATCACGGCTACTAACAACATGGTGGGAGAAAATCTCTTTATGTCCGTGTTAGTAGTAAAATTAATTCAAACCATTAATAATAACATTTACGTTAATACCTCAGGTAGTGTGGCAGCTGCGCGGAATCCAGGCTGAGCTGGAACGCATGCCTCGCTTCACAATCTTTGGGCTCTTCGAGCTGGGCCGACACTGCCTCCTGTCGGTGAGTGTTGTGTGGCACAACTCTTCGAGCTGGGCCGACACTGCCTCCTGTCGGTGAGTGTTGTGTGCCACAAAGTTGAAATAATAAATTGTAAACGATGAGACAGAAGCGACAGTAAAGACGGAGCGGAATCTGGCATTTCAGTTTTTGTGTTGTTTTAATAGCACAACACTCACAACTCCCATTAAATTATCGATTCTTGAATGAGCGAATTCAATGAGCAATTAAAAGAGGGGATCATCTGCCTGAGAAAAATTCTATAAGTCTAGCAGAATTACCGCATACGAGGACTCGACAACTGAAAATGAAATACAACGATTTGTACAGGTCAGAAAATTTCAAGATATTGCCTTTAGAGTAAAACATTTTCTCGTGTTATGTTCATAGCAAGTCTGTTCTGCAGACATTTACCTCTGGCAAGATAAATAAGGGCAACACAGTTAAAGGACACGTTTTTTTAGAAAAGAACAGTGAGCAAGCTTTAACAAGATCTGATGAAAATATTCGGCCATTCATTAATTAACGTTCTCTTGTAATACTCTAATTTTGTGATTATTAGGGGCTTTAATAAGTTTTTGCTGCGACAACTTGAACTGCAGCTCTGCACAAGAATACCCCGGAATAAACCAGCGACTGGAAAGGTTAGAAGCGCTAAGAACGGAGTTCAGCGCGTGTGATAGAGCTTCGTTTCTACGCTGCATGAGCAGTCACGAAGCGACCGTCGCCATTCCAGGCCTCTTTACAAACCTTACAAAACGGAGTTCACAGCGATGATTGGGAAACGTATACAAACGCAATTCAGCCTATATCAGAACTGCGTCTTTGTTAATGCTGGTAAAACGTCAAGTTGGTTAAGCGAAAAGAAGATTCATATTAAAACTAAGCCGAATTACGTAGTCTAGTACTGATCGAGAACCGCGTTTACGTATAACCACTCAGCAGTTTAAAAAGACAGCGAAGATCAGAGATACTGATCATCAAAGACACTGAAGATCAGTTTAAAAAGATAGCGATTCACTAACAATGATTTTCAAAACCTTTCCTAATTTTATTAAATAATCCTGCAGAGTATGCATAAACTATTTATTACCCAGACAAGGGTTAAGATATTATAGCCAAAACGATGAACGCCAATATATGTCACGAAGTAAAAATTCAATAATTTTTTGGCAGTGAGTAACTATAACTTTCACGAAAAAAATAAAGTACGACTGCAATAGCATCCTAAAGAGATTTTTATCGGATGAGAAATATTTGGATTGTTAACATTAAAATTTATACTGAATTAAATTAGTATGTCGATAGTTGGAAACTTTCTTTCTTGAAAATGTAGGAAATTTGTTCACGGCTTTTAAACCAATATGGACATGTAATACATTATTCTGGACTGAACAAATAACTGACCGCTGCTACGGGCAGCAAGCTCATGGCTTGAAGATGCTGAGATAATCTCGGGGTTCCGTCCTACAATTGTTCATAGGAACATTCCTCCCGTCATAAGAATGTATATTCTGTCGTAGGAGTTGGAAGTAATCGAAATGTTCCAGAGGAGCATGTTTGGTTGCTTTGTTCACAACAACTGACAATGTCAAGCAGTTTGACGAAAGTTCATTACATTGAATCGATTAAGTGTTCTATAGGAGCATGTTTGCTTGCTTTGTTCACAAGAACTGACAACGTCAAGCAGTTTGACGAAAGTTCAATAGATTGAATCGGTTAAGCAATTTTTTCTGTGTGCGAAACTTCAATCGGACGAACACAAAGAAACGACTTTAGGTGATCAAATATTTGAGAGCGCATATTGAATGCAGCAGGCCTACGGAGCCTAACACGTATTTAAGTTAACAATTTCGTCTCGGCCATAGTCTTCTGTGCATTTCAGTTCCGTTTGGTTTGTTCTCTGTCCGTAAAAGAATACTTGAATTGATTTAATGAACTCAACATTGGTTCTCAATCAATATTAGTTAACCTCCTGCATGGCAGACATGAATCCTAGAGTCTCTAGGACGTTGTTGTGATCGGCATACCGTATAATAATTGTTTGTTTAGTTGAATCTTTATTTATCTCTGTTATTCTGCAATTCTGAAATTTTCTAAGCCCATCTTTAATTTTATTTATTCTTAACGTATTTTTCTCAATTATTAGTTAGACTTAAGAACTGAGATGTGTATAAGAGACAGCATGTNCCTGACAACCAGATGAGAAACAGACGCAACTTCACTAGACCACCTCAGCAACTCATGGATAGGAATACAACATGTGCTTATTGCGGAAGGATTGGTCATGTAGAAGCTAACTGCAGAAAAAAATTGCATTTGTGTTTTTCTTGTGGATCACCCGACCATTTTCTTTACAACTGCCCGAGGAACTTCATGTGTCAGCCACAAAACCAGAAGTTCAACTCGCAACCACAAGCATTCAACTATCAGACAAGAACCGAGTTCAACAGAAATCCTCAACGATACTCCAACCACTCTAGCCATCATATGAACCCATGGCGTAATCGCTTTGCGGCATTGACAGATGAGCTTCAGGATGTCGTCCAGACGCCCTACGTTCAGCATCGACAGCAACCTGTTCCATACCGACAGCAACCTGTTCCATGCCGACAGCAACCTGTTCCATACCGACAGCAACCTGTTCAATACCGACCGCGACCCGTTCATCCTTCGTACCAGCGACCCGTTAATCCTTCGTACCAGCGACAAGTTCAATATCAATATTCGCACTAAATTCGCCTCTTAGAAAGTTGCAGCATTTGCTGCCGGTATTCCGACGGAACTATTTCTATTTCTAAAGACGGAACTACTGCGTAGAGCTTATGAATCTTGTGCTTCATCATTTTTATCCGTCCTCATCCTTTCTCGTGTCTTTGTTTTTCGCTTGCTAACAAACTTATGTGTGACGTGCCCTTGAAGTTCGTTTGAACCAGACGCCACGATATTTGCTTCGTAGAACAATAATAATAAAATGCTTCCCGAAATCCACAACTGGAGAGACATGGGAATCAGCTCGCAAATCTTTCCTTTGCATCCTAAGCGTCTTTACATTTTGCATGAAACAAATTACCTGCATTGGATGTTAAACAAAATTTGAAAATTTTGAATGTTCACTATTGCCGCAATAGTTGAAGTTGTACATTGTACATTGATACAAGTTGAAGAGAACGGGAACGGGATATTGAGAGTAATCCTGGTCCAAAGTGGATATGTAGCCTGTGCAATAACATCATCAAGAGGACACAGTGCTCACTTAGATGCAATGCAAGAGAGCAGCATTGGGTTCATGAGAGATGTGCAAAAATAAAGGCAGAGCAATACACAGAAAAGTGGACGTGTCAGCAGCACAAGGAGAAGGAGCAAGGAAAGAGGAAAATAAACCTCACACTACTACAGCTTA
>NW_025946838.1:0-1516 GCF_000764305.2 Hyalella azteca | reverse complement strand
GACGATCTTGAGGAACATTCAAGAAGGTAGGAAAAATTTCAGAATTGCACACAAAAGTCGCGTCACTAAATGGCCGAGTAGGAGTCAGTTTGTCTCCGAGATAAATTCATCAATATAAAAAATTTATCAAAATAAAAAATTCATCAAAATAAAATAATATAAAATAAAAAGTTTATTAAATAAATAATTGATCAATATAAATAATTTATCAATTAAAAGAGTTATCAAAATAAAAAATTTATCAAAATAAATTATAAAAAAATATCAAAATAACTGAATCTAAGGTTGTAGATTTACACGCAGCTACCAATCGCGAGACATTGATGATTAAATTAAAGCTTAATTTCAAAGACCTGGAACTAAACGACTAACCCGCAGACATGAACTTACGCTAGCCAACATCATTACGATTATCCAAATTTAACTAGAAGCAGACATCTTTCGTTACTAGGGTAACGAAAGTAAAAAAAAATACTTATTATAAAATACGTACAAATCAAATGTAACCAGCATTTGATTTGAACACAAACACCACGAAAAATTACTGAAAAATAAGAGCTGAAAATTACGGACCAGGCAATAAGTCCAGCAGCTATCTCAATCAATCGTCAGTTGGAAAGATCGGGTTCCAAAGGCCGGATCCCTTGTGAATCAAGTCACGAAAAGTACAAGAATCGGCAACAGGCCATGGGCCTATTTCTTCAGTCCCGACACTTTTATTCTATTCAATGTACCAAGAATCATTTATGGTGGCATGAAACCATTACAGAAAAAATACATTATTCCGCTATGATATTTTTTACGCGGATGCTCTATACGAGAATTTCCATCACGTGTGGCCGGCCTAGAGATAAAGGAATTTAAATGTGTAAAATTTCCAATTCCATTAACATTTATAAAGCGTTGACCGCCTCACCAACTTCAAAACATTATATAGAACTAGTTTTTTAAACGTATTTGATTTATCAGAAAACGTAACATGGCTACTATACAGTTTTGAAATTTTAACCCCAAGCGTACATGACGAAGACAATCATCATCATGGATCTTAAGCCAATCGTCATCATTATGGATCTTAACCCAATAATCACTATGGATCGTAAGCCGTTTATCATTATGCATTTTTACCCAATCATCATTATGGATCTTAACCCAACCATAATTATGGATCTTAACCTAATAATATTTATGGATCATAAGCCAATCATAATAATGAATCGTAAGACAATCCTAATTATAAATCGTAAAACAATCATCATTATGGATCTTAACCCAATCATAATTATGGATCTTAACACAATCATCATTATGGATTATGGATTAATCACAATGGATTATGGATTAATCACAACCATCATTATTAAGTCAACCATAATTATGGATCTTAATCCAATAGTTAAGGATCATAAGCCAGGTTAGGTGCTAGCCACTTCTGGACCGTATCCACGTCACTGCCTTGCCTCGCTGCGTAGTCTTCAACCTGCACAAATTTTTTTAATTACATCGTGAACAATAA
>NW_025946837.1:0-315 GCF_000764305.2 Hyalella azteca | reverse complement strand
GTGTTTTACGATCGGTCCGTAAAGAAGCGTTGATCGGTTCAAAATGACATAAGAACAGGTTCTTTTGAATAACCTATGGATTGCCACCATGTTGCCAGCTATCATGAAGCAAGCATTAACTCACTGTTGCAGCTGACCCAACTTGGTGCTTGGCCTGTTACATGTATAGTCAGATGGGTAAGACAGGACCAAAATCACTAACAAGCCTGTAGCATCTATACCAAGAATAACTAAAATTTACAGTGTGGAATTCTGTATAGGTAATATATTCTCATGTCAATATAAGAAAACGTATCGAAATACCAACCCTACCAC
>NW_025946836.1:0-61472 GCF_000764305.2 Hyalella azteca | reverse complement strand
GCTTCACGACTATCCAACACCCTGGCTGCGGGGCGACTGTTTGTATGATTTAATTTGTAATGTGATAAATTCTTTGCGTGCACTGCCACTCGGTGTTCCACTCCGACCCAAATAAAAATTAAGAGTGGAGCACCTATGTTTTTATGGTGGCTATCGGCGGACGCCATAGGTGGAGCTTATATGATTTATATAATGAATTAAGGGTGGCGTGCACCACCTATCCCACACCTATAACCTGCCAATGGCCACCACACCCGTAAAGCTCTTCGTACACCAATAACTACCAATTGGCACCGGTGGCGCATCAATGAGCCACCAGTGGCCACCTTTAAAATGAATTCAATAAAAAAAATTTCCTATAGTATCAAATTCGATGCTTCTGCATTTACTGACATTGCTTCACCCAATTACCATTCTAAGTGATACGTAAGCAAATCTACCATGGCAGTACAAGTAACAATGTCAGACATGTAGCAGGAACATATAATCAGAGTTCCATACACATACCTCGTGAGAAATCGACTAGAAGAAAGTCCCTGCCTGCAGGATTCGAACTCCGATCTCCCGCACGCGAAGCAGAGCCTCTACCGTTGAGCCATCGGAGAGGACATGTCAATCGAGTAATTTTAAAAGATTTAACTGAAGTATTGCAAATATTAATTTCATCAAATGAGCGAAGTTAATGCTACCACCGTGATGATTAGTTGGTTTCACCAATTTTATTTGAACATGCTACTACATTCGAGTAAACACCCGCTAAAAGAAACTTCATTTATCCGTAACAAACGATGGTTCAGCTCAGAGTAAAGGCTACGGGAAAATGCTTATTAAGTATCGAAGTTTATAATGTCAACATTACACCAATTTTGACAGCGGTTCGATTCGATATATTCTCACCAAGAATATTCTGACGTGAAATAAGGAATTGATATTACACGATTATTTGAAATGCCTGCACCACTTCTAGTCACTATTTTTCTCTAGCCTAATCTTTAGTCTTTTGCATATGAAAGATACCGGGGCTACTTTCATAGAAATTTAGAGTTAAAATTTAAAGAATTATCTGACTGTATATTAAATGTCACAATCGAAGTCAGGATGGATAACCGAATTTTTACTAGGTAAAGGTAAAGATTAGTGGGAAGCTCAACGTCGACGCGCGTCAAGCCAACCGGTATGAAAGTGTGCTTACTGTGGACTCTCTCTCTGCTTTTGATGTCTAGCCGCTGTGCTTTACAAGGAAGAGGAGCTGCTGTTGACTACGTCAACGTGCCTTTTGAGTTTAAATAAATGGGGCAACTTGAGAATATTGTAAATATAATGGAAGACACTTAATCGATCCATACAATTTATACCTAATCATAGAAAAAGTAGTCTCAATTGATCGCAATATTTCCAACACAGCCAGTTGGTGCATACGCGAAATTCACAATAAATTTACGCAATATTTCAGGTGAACATGAAAAATTGGATTTGCCGTCATGTATGAAAAAACTGTATTTATTGCAATCAATTTTTTTCATTCTTCCTCGGACAATTTATATTAGGAAAAGTCTGATACATGCCCAGTGGCTCCACTTTGGCTCAGTAATTTTGTGAACACCTTGCTTCTCTGTCAGTTTTATTGGTGCCTACCTAATTCACGCAAAATTTTCTTAACATAACTAATTCTTAAAAGCCAAGCACATAAAACGAAGTCATGGTTTCGTCTTGATCTCGAATGACCCGCAATCCAATAACACCTTCCTACGTTATATAATTACTGTGGCAAATACCTTCGTGCATTGTGTAGGCAAACGGTTTTCAGTGGCTTAAAAGAGATTTGCCTGCAATGTGCTATCGATTATTCAGACCTTCACTTCTCTTTAACTTCACTTCTTGTTTGTCTGTCTGTCTGTCTGTCTGTCTGTCTGTCTGTCTGCTACAAATCTTGTAATCAAAATTTAATACACTTCTACTTATCCTATCGATCTGAAATTTTGCACACTTGTTTAAAGTTGGAGACAATGCATGAATCGAATGTCAAAATGATTTTAAAAATAATTTTTTTTATATTAAAAAAATTGAAAAAATAATTTTGTTAGGTACAAATCTTATAACTGATATTTGACACACTTTTACCTCTCTAATTGATCTGAAATTTTGCACACTTGTGTGAAGTCAGAGGCAATGCATGAATCAATTAACAGAATAAATAATTTTGAAAAAAATTTATATATTAAATTTCTAGTTATTCCTTTTCAATTAGTACAGGAATATTTTTCATTTCAAACCTAACATCCCAGACTATAGGGGAAAATATTACTTGTCGTTACAGTCCACTAAATGATACCTCACCTTTAATAATCACAGAAGGCTTTAAGTAGACGATAGCTCTTAATAACTCTGTTGTTTTTTCCAGCACTTCGGCGATATTGTTTGCTGCCTGTCTATGAACTCACAAACTGAAACTGCAATGCACTGATGTATAAACTGACTCGTTGGCTTGTGCACTTACGTGAGGTATGAGAATAATTCACCTTTGGTGTTCCGTAACTATGGCTCTACATTTTGCCACTTTTTCTTACCGACATAAAAAAAATAAATAAATCGATAACGGTTATTCAGCACGGGCGTATGATCAAATTAATGTATTCGAGCCGCTGTTTATCATAAGCATAGTATATCAGGGCCGGCGTCGAAGATTATGCCACGTTATGCCACAACCTGGTATGTTCGGACGCAACGTCGCTCACTTATAGTACCATAATGCGATTACTTTTGTCTAAATATTTATGAGCCTCAGCGCTGAAAAGCGTATAGGGGAAGAAATAATAAACGTTTAAAAACTACTTTTTAAAGACAACACTTCCAAAGAATCCAGTATCTTCAATCTAACAGATGTACAATGAATTTCTCATCTAATTTTCGAAAATTAAAAAAATTACCTTTTCAATTTTTTATATATACATAAATTTTTTTTAATTTATAATTCTTTTCTCAAAATTATTTATTCTGTTAATTGATTCGTGCATTGCCTCTGATTTCACACCAGTGTGCAAAATTTCAGCTCAATTAGACAGGTAAAAGTGTGTCAAATATCAGTTATAAGATTTGTAGGAGACAAAATTATTTTTTCAATTTTTTTAATGTTGAAAAAAATTGTTTTTAATTTCTAAAATCATTTATTTTGACATTCGATTCATGCATTGTCTCCAACTTTACACAAGTGGGCAAAATTTTAGATCGATAGGATAAGTAGAAGTGTATTAAATTTTGATTACAAGATTTGTAGCAGACAGACAGACAGACAGACAGACAGACAGACAAACAAGAAGTGAAGTTAAAGAGAAGTGTTGTAAAAAGAACGATAAAACTAGATTAAAGGCTTGAATTAGGTTCAAGTCCGTTAATAAGACCGATGGGGAATATCGACTCAACAATATGTCGAGTGCATGGAGCAGTTGCCACATAATTAATTTTCTGAATGAAATATTTAAAAATTCTTATACAATCGTGTTATGCTATTTGAAACTATGCTCGATTTTTTACAGAAATAGTGACTAAATATCCCCCTATTTAATCACAAACATTCAAATGTATTACTTCAATTTTGCAAAAATGTCGCAATCTGATTTTGACATTATTATTATTATTATTATTATCATTATTATTATTTCATAGGTACGGGTATAATATATTATAAAACCTATGAAAGTCACTTCGTAATTTCTTAGTTCCGAATTCTTCTGTCCTGGAATGTGGTGAAACATTTTTTATGTTGTAATAGTTCATAAAATAATACTGCACCAACACTGCGTTTTCTACATGCCAGAAGTGCTTGCTGACTTCGTCTGTAAACAAACTTTCTGGGCTGCCTCGATGTACTTGCTGAGATGTGTGCTTGTAAAGTCTCCTTGGAAATATTTCTGCGTTGGATACAATTCTAGTCGAGTTTCTGAATATAACCGTGGTGTTCAGTTAATCTTGCATGCACATGACATCGTTTAGGATATAATGTAGTGCATTATATTGCTACTTGACAGACCATTTTTTGGCTCACAAGATATTGAAGTAATGAGTTAAATTGTAGTTCTCGACTCGAAGAAATTTGTGATCGTTCAATCAAAGACGATTGTTGGCATTCTCGAAAAAAAGTTGTGAACGTCGCACGGCAAAGCTCCAGGTCAGACGGCCCAACTTCAGCGCGGCCCTTCCATGAAGCACTCAACATAAACCGAATCTAATGCATGATATACGGCAATCAGCAACAATTTCATGCTGTAATCAGGACCACTAACAAAACACGTTCTTAACGGACATACCGGACGAATTCGTAAGAAATCCTGATATCCATACTATATAATTTACTTTTCATACAAATTTCTTAGGAAGATACATTAGGGGATCATATCCTTATATACTGAACACTACATTAGCGTCCACCAAAATTTGATTACAAACTAAAATATTCTAACTTGGAAGCGGAAAACTCATTTGATTAAAGCACCTAGATGCATAACACGTAAGAATTTAATTAATCATGTTAGATCGATGAAGTGATTAAGTTAATCTTCAGTAGAGCAAAACTGACATCACAAAATATTCGAATTTGTTGTCAGTTTGAACGAGTCTGAGCTGATAAGAACGGCTGCGGCAACAATTTCCTCCTTATTAGATTTTTCCCCGTACTTGATATTTTATTTTGTATGACATTTAAGAACGAAAGTAAATGCGGAATCAATGATTATCACACTGTTAGAAAATCGACCGTAAAAAAAAACGTTCCCACCGGCGTTACAGTGGCCGGTTATTTACCGTTAAATTAAACGACGGGAACGTTTTCCCGCACGAAAACGGTACGCCCGTTTTATACTTTACGGCTTCCTACAGTTTCTTTCATACAGACTATTGTAATCCGACATAGCCACACATAAGAAGACATAGCGAGACATAAGGAGACAAAGCGAGACATAAGAAGACATAGCGAGACATAAGGAGACAAAACGAGACATAGCGAGACATAAGGAGACATAACGCGACATAAGGAGACAGCGAGACATAAGGACACAGCGAGACATATGGAAACATAGCGAGACATAAGGAGACATTGCGAGCCATAAGGAGACATTGCGAGACATAAGGAGACATAGCAAGACATAAGGAGACATAGCGAAACGTGAGGGGACATAGCAAGACATAGCGAGACATAAGGCGATATAGCGAGACATATGGAGACATAAGGAGACATAGCGAGACATAAGGAGACATAGCGATGCATAAGGAGACATAGCGCAACATAAGGAGACATAGCGAGACATAAGGAGACATAGCGAGACATAGCAAGACATAAGGGGACATATGGAGACATAAGGAGAAATAGCGAAACATTAGGAGACATAGCAAGACATAAGGAGACATAGCAAGACATAAAGAGACATAGCAAGACATAGCGAGACATAAGGAGTCATATGGAGACTTAGCGAGACATAAGGAGACAGCGAAACATGAGGAGACATGGAGAAACATATGGAGCCATAGCAAGACATAAGGAGACATGGCGAAACATATGGAGCCATAGCGAGACATAAGGATATTGAATAACACGGCCAAACTAACCTCGTGAGGTCGAATGTTTATGCCGGCGATTGTGCTCCACTGGCGACTCAGCCAATTATATCATAGCGATAACTTGGTGAATGATATTCCTTATGGGAATGCATCTCAGTGCTTCAAAATTCTTTGAATTTTCTCTTCTACAAACTAATCGCGCATAAATAATTCTCGAACCACATTCAACAGTTGTTATTGAACGGAGGTAGCATTAGTGCATTTTACATGTTATATTATCGCAGAACAATATATTATATAACATGGCAGATGCGTCTCATGATGGAAGTAAGTTTCAGATTGATATATTTCAACTTTTCTATTGGAGTTCATTTCTTGGGACAAAACTTTTCTACACAAAGAAAATAAAACTTTTTGGTGGACTCGTACATTTTTCTCGTGTTTCCCTACAGACTCGTCCCCAACAAACGCATCGTCGCACACGTGGCAACGAGCCTCGGGGATGCCAACGAGTGATTTAGTAACATATTTCGCCCACCATATTTGTTTCTAGGGTTACGAAAACCATTACTGGAAAATTGCAAGCAAAGAGGTCAATGAATTATAAAAGAATAATGAGTTTTTTGTACGTTTAGGTCATTAATACGTTTTTGCAGAGTAGTTTAAGCCTTAAGGTGGCGGATTAGAGCAACGAGTTGGGGGTTCGAAACTTGCATGTGCTCGTGAAAGTTTAGGGCGAAATCGATAAGGTGACCGGGTCGTCAAGAATTGTATTAAAGCCAATATGGTCTAATAAAAGCTGACACCGCAGAATTAAATTATGTTTTACCTAATCCTGCAAGACGAATTCGAGGCATAAAGTTATACTCATGGCGGGGTCCACGAACGTCGAGGTTACGTACCCGCCTTCGTCTTCTAAATTCATTGAACGATACACTCAAAGAAATAAGTGAGATTAAATATTACCATAGCGATGCTTTCATTGCGTCTACGCTGTCCTAAGCATCCTGGCGTTGCTAAGCCGGGCAGAGGCAGGGCTGTTCTCGGTTATATACCCAGCAGCATTTAAGCAGGTGGCTACGTAATTACATTATTGCAAGACGGCGGAATAATGTGGAGCGAAAAATGATTATCATCCTTAACTACTGACATCTTAATCTTATGGTCATGGAAAAGAACCGAAGGGAAGAGGATATTCCACTCAAACGGAAAAGCTTCGCTAATACTGATTCTTCGCGAAATTAAAAGCGTTTCTTGGCATCATGGGTAAAGTAGCGAATATTTCACCCATTGGCAACAAACCTGACTCCGCCATATTATCGTCACAGGCATCACGAGATTCATTTGGTCGTGTTACTGTTTAATGACAATTTATTTGCTATTATATTTATTACTCTGTTCATGAAGTTTTATTTCATATACATTTAATGGACGAAAGTAAATTCGTTTTACGTGACAATTTCAATATAACTGGGAATAAATATGACAAATACAATTGCTCTATAAAAATTGACAATTAAAGAATTAAAAAATATTATTACATTCAATGATTCCAAATGAATGCAAGCAGATTCATCGCATGATGACTTACAAAGACCGTAGCAGGACTGTGACGTGACGATGAGACGAACCTCTAATGAGCCTTCATTGAAATGATGCCCAAAGAGCGGGCGCGTCATCAGTGATAAGCAATAGTCGACTTCAAGTCTTCGAGCCCTCCGATGCAGTGCGACTGTTCGCACGCTCCTCCGCTAATATTTTGTATATGACAACCAGAGTTGGCTTAGCCAACTGTGGCCGCCACCTTACGAGGATGTGATGTCATCTCGACCAAGCGCCGGCAACCTGTACGGCCGGGCCTTGCTCAACCCTGTTTTCTTCACATTTTATGTAAGAGTTTGGACTCATACATAGCCTTATGTATTGAATTATCATTCACTATACTTTTTGTCTTCATTTAAAGTTAGACTCACCCGATACGACAGTTGACTATGAGAATCACCGCTATTATTATAATGTAGAGGTCGCGATCAAGTTACATTCACAGTGAGAATTAAATTCTGCAGATTCACCATCTGAAAACATCAGAGACCAGCAAAGTCAGATAATTATTATTCAAGACAATCGCATTACACCCTTTTATACACTCTGTAATAAAGTTGACTCATATTCAGAAACATTATAGGGAGCTTATTTTCCAGGCAGCAACTTTTCCAACCGATGACGACTGTGAAAATATAACGACTGTTCCAGACTGTAACAATATAATCAGAAAGCTGCGAATAACTCTTCCAAGATATACCTTTCATATAATTAATCATCCTCTATTCCATCTTTTCCTCTCACATCATTACCATACTAAAAATCTTCCTACATTCAGTGTATTCGGGGATGACATCTAGTAGGCCATAACTCTTCAAAGATAACTCGCTTACTTGTATATGAAACTGCTGAATGGGTTAGCACTAAATACATAGACAAACTCGCAGCCTTTTTTTCTGTCCGCGTAGTCATGATACTGAACAGAACTGCACAGTAATATTTGTGGCGACAGCGGTGAGAATAGTTCAGTCTTTAACACAATTGATTTCCTGTGCTCTCGTTTGACTATAGTGTTCAGTAGTTATGGTTATATAAATACTACATCTGAAAACTATAGTAATTATGTAATGTAATTATATAAATATTTGTGAGCCTTGGCGCTGAGAAATACGAAGTTGAGAATAAGATTTTTGTTCGAAGTCTACCAGCGAACGCGTTACTTTGGGGTTAAAATATATATTATTCAATTATATGAATAAAAACAAAGTGGCATTAGTAGTTACATAACCGAGCGCATGGCGCCATTTTCCATAAACAGCTTAAATTATAGTTTACCAATCATTTACCCCAAATCTTACCCAACAAAATTAACCAATTACCCCGATCCTTCAATATTATTACGAACAATTACCCCAGAATCTGCATAAACAGCTTAACAGGCTACCGATCATTTACCCAACAAAATTAACCAATTACTCCCGAATCATGAGTTAACGGTCATTTACCCCGATTGAGTCATTTGAGTCATTTACCAGGCTTGTGTCACTTGAGTCAAACATGCTTGAAGCCTTGAGTCAGTTTTTATGATGCACACCAGCTAGCAGTTGCAGGCGCTCTCAAATTAGCTAAAAAAGCTGCAGTAACAATAATGATGATATTGTTGATGCATGCATCCAGAAGGCTTAACTTATACTGCACGTCCAGCAACATTTTAACATGCATATTATTGTTGCCACCAACAACGGAGCGATCAAGACGTTCGAGCCATGATAAAAAATTCCAAAATTCTGTTCTGAAATGATCATATATGTTGAAAAAATCCTTTCGTTGAAGATCTAATATAATTTTCTAATAAATTAAATTGGTTTGTTTGACAAGAAAGTGCTGCATTGTTCCAGGGTCATTTTTTTGTAACGAAATGATGTTATTCTTTGCAGATTGAATTTCTCACAACTGAAATGATTGAGAAATTAATGCATTTTTATGGCCAAACGATTGAGAAAGGCACCAGTTCGACACAGGCGCCAAACGAGGCGGCGATTGTCTAATAACTTATATGGCGTGTAACCCTTGGTTTGAATTGCACACAGAGGATACACTGTATTTGAAGGGAACTGATCCAACCACTTATCTTAAGTCTCTTTCTCGATCCTCCTCGCTGAGCAGCGTAAGGGATTCAATAACTATTTTGGAACATTTTTTTTCATCCGTCTCGCAATTTGTTGAATGTGCTATAACAGGTCAGTGACTACTGAACGCTACGGTCAAAAGAAGTGTCTTCGAAAGTCATCTTCCCAGACTGAATTATCCTCACGGCCGCCATCACAGTTATCGTACAGCTGAATTGCGTATCATGACTATAAGGACGAAATAATAGAATTATTCATTGGTACATGACAAACAGATAATTTGTATTCTATTTTTATAACGACTCATTCGGTAGTCGTTATAAAAAGGTCAGCGAGCGAGTTATCAGTAAGAAGCAATCTCCTGGATCTCTTCCAACCTACCGGAGGCAGTGAGATATGAGTAAGGTAATTAAATGTTGAAGAATTTTTATTTAAGGAACGGAAATTTATTTTCCAAATTGAATATACATGAAATAACCTATTGAAGCGTTCTAATTATATTTAGTAATTTTATTTACACAGCTTGAAATAGCTTCTTTAGATCTTGCAAACCGCCAACACCTGCACGAACGCTTGCTGCATTGACCCCGCTCTTGGATCATGTCTATGAATGGCGACGCTCATGACTGAATTACATTCAAGGAGGTAATTAATTTCTACGTATATCTCAGCATGCAGTAAACTTTCGGGACCATGCAGGGTTGAGGGTTAGGATTGTTATTGAAATTAATAGCTTCCTGTTTCTTATTAATCTTAAGAAATAATGTTGACTTCCGTAAAAAGATAGAAAGGAAAACTCGTTTGATGGTTAGCGGGTTTTTCAACCGATGGCGTTGAGTTCTGGCGAGATGTTAAGAAACTATTTCAACTGAAAATATGTAATTAAAGAGCTGTGAATAACTATTATAGTAAATATAATCCGAAGTTCATCGCCTTTTATTTGATCCAATTTTTTTAATTATACCTGAATTCTAAATCCTATTGAAGCCAGTAGGATCGACGTCTTCAAATCGGCGTTTCTCGATCGTTACTAAAACTCGGGAATTAAAACTCAATAATTATGCATGAGTTATTTTCTTCTTTCATGGGGGAACCAAATGCAATAGAGATATCCTAATAAATTGGTGATGTTCAGTAGTTATGCACGAGTTTTTTTTTCTTTCAAGTGTAAATTGAATGCAGTAAACTGAGAACTGCGGTAAAATCTAGGAACGAGCAACCGAATTAAAACGTTATTAATCGTACGTAAACTTGAAGTCGTCGTACAATTAAGTTGCAGCATAATTTTGTTTACTAAAAACAGTTTCTCCATTGCCGAGGATATTAAATTTCAAATTAAAGATTTTCCTGCGCAAACTAAATTTACATCTCTCTAGATTTTATCTAGATTTTATTCATTCGTTTTGGAAGAAATATGATAAATTAATTCATTACCTTAATTTTAATATGTATTAAAGCAAATATTTGATATTTAATCTTCATATCCGGGAAAACTCAGTTTTAATAAATAGTTCAGTACGAGGTTGTGGGAATTTTTAAAATTACATTCAGTTATTGATTATATGTCAACCACTCCAGGTTGTCGAGTCTTACGATATTGCAATATTCTGAAGTAATACTCCCATGCAATGAATTTATATCATTCACTTACAAGTTTGCGATATCTTTGCAGCACCAATATCTGGCATGACCTCAAGTATTAAAAGATTTTTATTAAAATCTGGGCAATAATCTACTTATCGGCGAGCAGCTGTCATGTCGCAGATATTAACTTATGTTTTATATTGAATTTTACATAAAAAAGAGGCCTGCGAAGAATCTACACTGAAATAGACATTGATCCAAGCGCTATTTGCATAACATGAAACTTCCCTACATGTGGTATTCAATGTTTTCATTGAAGAAAAATATGATTGTTTGAACAAATGTTTGATGCTTCTGCATGACCTAGCGATCAAAATGTCCGCGGCGGTGCGACAAGGACGCCTCATCAAGAGTGCTTCCTGTCATTAATAAATTACGTCACGAGGCGCCGTATCCAAGATACCGCTGATATTCTTATCTTCCCGTCATGAAGAAGCACGAACTGAAATAGGATATTTGCTTCGCCAATAATTATTATTTCAACACTGGACTGATATCGTTTTATTTCTCGAGCGCTTCGATCGTTTAATTAGCGGCAACAAGAATAATCACCAACTACATACTGATGATTATATTATATCATATTCTCATGCTTTAATGCCACGACAGAAATATATGTACACATAATGTGCACTTTAGGAAATTCATCCCAGAAAATGCATCCTGAGAGGTACTCGATTATTTTACACCCGAGTTTTCTCTCATAAAAATTCAAACCCTCATCGCACGTTTTCATTCATTTTTATTGCTCACTTGAAAATGCGTGTGTTATTCATGTAACTGAATTCTTTGATTCGTGCATTATTGCACTAAAAATTTTACTGCATCTGGTGGGCTAGTAAAAGATATCAAGCAGGCAATACCTGTTTAATACTAACTAGATTTGATTTAAATTTCAGGGTGAGTTGGCGTTAAAAACGTCGACAAACTCACACACTTTTATTATGTGCTCGTAGTCATGATACGGAACTGAGCTGCGTAATAATGTTAGTGACAGTGGGGAGGAGCAGGTGAGAATAGTTAAGTTTGGGATACATTTGCATCTGTTGGCTCCATTTCTGCCGAGGTACTCAGTAGTTATGCATATGTTTCAACGTCTATCACTTGATCTCAGTCGTGGTATATTTCTGTTGTGAACTTAATAATTTTGAAACCCTGCGCTGCAAAACGCCAAGGGTTGCTACGTCGCACAACCGAGCACTATATATAATGCTGCCTGCGTGCTTCGGGAACTCGCCATAGCTGACGAAGAAACGCGAATTGGTTGAGAAGGCAAGTTTCGGGCATCGCTGCCGCCCTATATCAGCAACAGCGGCTTGAGCCTGAGGCGCCTTTGGCCGACAGCCGCGGACATGTCAATCGCTCAGTGATGAACAAGCATTCGATTTTTAATCATTTGTATAACATCTTTATTTGTCTAAAAACATGGAAAACATATTGCAAAGTTCCTCTCATACCACTAGCATTCGGCCCAATGGCATTCACTCTCTGGACTCATTCATTGCAAGCCCTTCTTCCAGGTAATCTATAAACAATTACATCTATTTAAACATGAAATAACAGGTTTTCTGAGAGCTGCACCAAAATGGGCAGGTTTACCACATGTTATTTCCGAAATACGTTTACTCTATAAAATAATGATAATATCAGACATCAACATTTATTCGAATATACAAACTTTCCAATGAGTTTTTCCGAAAATAAAGATTAAATATCAATTATTTCCTTCTATTATCATTTTGATCGAGTTAACATACAAATTGATTCCTCACAGTTATTTAAACGCAAATTAAAATTTTCTAGTTATTCCTTTTCAATTAGTACAGGAATATTTTTCATTTCGAACCTAACATCCCAGACTATAGGGGAAAATATTACTTGTCGTTACAGTCCACTAAATGATACCTCACCTTTAATAATCACAGAAGGCTTTAAGTAGACGATAGTTCTTAATAACTCTGTTGTTTTTTCCAACACTTCGGCGATGTTGTTTGCTGCCTGTCTATGAACTCACAAACTGAAACTGCAATGCACTGATGTATAAACTGACTCGTTGGCTTGTGCACTTACGTGAGGTATGAGAATAATTAACCTTTAGTGTTCCGTTACTATGGCTCTACGTTTTGCCACTTTTTCTTACCGACATAAAAAAAATAAATAAATCGATAACGGTCATTCAGCACGGGCGTATGATCAAATTAATGTATTTGAGCCGCTGTTTATCATAAGCATAGTATAGCAGGGCCGGCGTCGAAGATTAGGCCACGTTATGCCACAACCTGCATGGTATGTTCGGACGCAACGTCGCTCACTTATAGTACCATAATGCGATTACTTTTGTCTAAACATTTATGAGCCCTCAGCGCTGAAAAGCGTCTAGGGGAAGAAAAAAGAACGATAAAACTGTACTAAAGGCTTAAATTAGGTTCAAGTCCGTTAATAAGACCGATGGGGAATATCGACTCAACAATATGTTGAGTGCATGGAGCAGTTGCCATATAATTAATTTTCTGAATGAAATATTTAAAAATTCCTTCAAAATTGTGTTATGCTATTTGAGACTACGCTCGATTTTTTACAAAAATAGTGACTAAATATCCCCCTATTTAATCACAAACATTCAAATGTATTACTTCAATTTTGCAAAAATGTCGCAATCTGATTTTGACATTATTATTATTATTATTATTATTCATAGGTATGGGTATAATATATTATAAAACCTATTAAAGTCACTACGTAATTTCCTAGTTCCAAATTCTTCTGTCCTGGAGTGTGGTGAAACATTTTTATCTTGTAATAGTTCATAAAATAATACTGCACCAACAAGGCGTTTTCTACATGCCAGAAGTGCTTGCTGACTTCGTCTGTAAACAAACTTTCTGGGCTGCCTCGATGTACTTGCTGGGATGTGAGCTTGTAAAGTCTCCTTGGAAATATTTCTGCGGAGGATACAATTCTAGTCGAGTTTCTGAATATAACCGTGGTGTTCAGTTAATCTTGCATGCACATGAAATAATTTAGGAAATAATGTAGTGCATTATATTGCTGCTTGACAGACCATTTTTTGGCTCACAAGATATTGAGGTAATGAGTTAGATTGTAGTTCTCGACTCGGAGAAATTTGTGATCGTTCAGTCAAAGACGATTGTTGGCATTCTCGAAAAAAGTTGTGAACGTCGCACGGCAAAGCTCCAGGTCAGACGGCCCAACTTCAGCGCGGCCCTTCCATGAAGCACTCAACATAAACCGAATCTAATGCATGATATACGGCAATCAGCAACAATTTCATGCTGTAATCAGGACCACTAACAAAACACGTTCTTAACGGACTTCTATACCGGACGAATTCGTAAGAAATTCTGATATCCATACTATATAATTTACTTTTCATACAAATTTCTTAAGAAGATACATTAGGTGATCATATCCTTATATACTGAACACTACATTAGCGTCCACCAAAATTTGATTACAAACTAAAATATTCTAACTTGGAAGCGGAAAACTCATTTGATTAAAGCACCTAGATGCATAACACGTAAGAATTTAATTAATCATGTTAGCTCGATGAAGTGATTAAGTTAATCTTCAGTAGAGCAAAACTTACATCCCAAAATATTCGAATTTGTTGTCAGTTTGAACGAGTCTGAGCTGATAAGAACGGCTGCGGCAACAATTTCCTCCTTATTAGATTTTTCCCCGTACATGATATTTTATTTTGTATGACATTTAAGAACGAAAGTAAATGCGGAATCAATGATTATCAGACCCCGCAAATTATCTCCATCAATTTTGCTTTGAACATGAAATCCATCAATGATATATTGTACGATAAACAAAATTAAAACGAATAAAATAATTAAGTTGATGACTCAAGCGACTGTTTGATAATGATCACCGTAGCATGACTAACAGTCAATGTAGCATGAATTACGGTCACCATAGCATGGCTAACAATCAATGTAACATGACTCACGGTCACCGCAGAATCGTGATTCACGATGACTGAGGAAGGAATTACGGTCATCGTATATCATGACTTACTATATGACCGTAGCAGGACTTATGATGGCTGTAGCGCGATGATGAGAAGATTCTCTTTCAATTCTTTCAAAATTGTTCCTAAAAAGGTCTTGTGTTATTACTGAAAGATAATAGGCAGCTTCACGACTATCCAACACCCTGGCTGCGGGGCGACTGTTTGTATGATTTAAATTGTAATGTGATAAGTTCTTTGCGTGCACTGCAGCTCGGTGTTCCACTCCGATGGCGCTGATGTCTGCTTTAGAATTTACGAGAGTTAGAAGTGTATGGAGGTTCTAGAGAGCTTCAGAATTAGGATTAGAGATGACGGAAATGAAAGTAAGTAGTATGAATGCATAAAAGATAACATTCACCGCTGCCGTGAACTGCCAACACATGTAGACCATACGCTCCGTGGGTGCGTATATGGTGCCCAAATAAATGTAAGACAATTGGACTTACGTACGACATGATACGTATCGTAGGATAGAAGAAACTGCATTGCATACTGTAAGCCTTAGGCTCAGGCGAAATATTGACACATGTGCTTCCACGGGGTTTTATTCAGTCTTCGGCCAACACGTAGAGTTTCTGCAAGTTCAATACTGAATATTAGCTAAGAATATAATAATGTGAACAATTCAAAGCAACATATGGACAAAGAATTCCATATTCTCAATATTTTGATACAAAAATTAAGTAGACCAATTCAGAATATAATTTATGAACAAATGAGTAGGAGCGTGAAACAAACATCGAAATAATTCGCTTCTAAGGCAGGTATGAACAGAATGCAGGGTGTGAACAATCAAGTCAACCTCGGTACTGAAAAAGGAAATTTTCAGTTAGATTCAAAGCTACGAACGCGAAGCTTTGGATGACGACCTATCCAAACTGACTGTATAATGTTATTATTGCTTCATGGTACTAACTACAATGGAGGCATCAAGAGGCTTGAAGAATGGTGACATGATTCCAAAACCTTTATGGGGAAGAATATTACAAGAGGATTTAAATTTACTGTGTACGAAGGAAATTCCCAATTATTCTGTTCAATTTAAGGAGCAAATGGTGGCAAAATTTGCAGCACCTGAGAGAGGCGCCCTGCATGACATGATTAATTTTGATGATTGCGATACCTAAATCGATTCCTAAGCACTAATGGGGCGCGCTTAATGATCCAAAAATACATTTCTCTTAGTTTCCAATCATGATTGCTGTAACCCATTCGTCGGTACACTACTGTGCTCTCAACCAACAGAAATGAAGCAACATTGTTTCATTATTCCTCAAAGAGTGAACAATTTATCATATAGCGACCATGTATATATATTTCCTTAGTTACCTCGGCGAATCATCTTCAACGAACGTCGATAAATTACCATGCGTCTAATTTTAATTCGGTCACCTATCAACTTTACCATCTTATATATGACCACGCGTATCCAACTAGCATCAATACCGATTACGAAATGTAATATAAATATTATTTTGCATTGGTTATTCATATAGCTTTGGTACTTAAATTGGCATAGTTTCGTTTGAAATTGAGTGATTTCAGTTTAGAATAATTATTTACAAGATTAGCGCTAATTATGCAAGTTGTTCAGTAAACCTCTACTTGAACAATGAACGGCCATTTCTGCATAAAAGATTATGAAAAAGTGACTAAGCGACGTTTACGCAGTCTGGTGACTGATAGAAACACTGTTCTTGATTTGCATTCGGTATGAAGAATCGCGCGCTCTAGACCTTGGGGGACATCCATTACGCTTACAGCCATTCATAAGCCATGCTCTAATTTGCCCGATCTTTGACCTCACCACTCAGTTGAAATGAAGGGATTAACTATTTTATTAATTCATTACTTACCGTACTTCTAATTTAACTACAACATTGTGCGTACAATCTGAAATGCATAACTACTGAAGACTGCAACATAACTGTGCATCACGAATGCAAATTTCATCCATATATCTAAATATTCCCTCTCCTCAAAGTTGGTGTTGCGTGAGCTGCCACACATATGAGCTATCCTCCTCTATCCCAGATTAAATAGTGGAAAATACCAATGAACTTTCATAAAACTGGCCCTAATAAGCATATGTATTATTTTACATTTTTAAATGCAGGCTGATTAATTTGCATATGATGGAGCAGTGCTTCAAGCCGTATATACCGGAGCTGGAATGGCTTGTGATAAGCTGGTATTGCTTGCGGTCTGTGACTTCCTATCTCTGAGGCTGACTTTAGCTAAGCATAGGATACAAAGCGTTTGCTACAAGGCTTACTTAAGAGTTCAAATTGTGGCCGATGTCCGTTCCGTTTGCTTGAGCAGCCTCTGTGAGATGTTGGAATAGGTGAGTTTAGGATGAAGTTGTTCGTCACGATATTGACTGTCAGTAATTTTCAGTAATTCTTTTCAGTTAGTTAGTTGAATCTACCGGATGCGCTGGTAAATTCTGATTAATCGTTGCAAATTTACCAGCTGCATGACTCCTCTGCTTCTTGTTATTGGCGCAGAAAAAGACGCTGATTCTGCAGTCGATGATCAGTACGTCATATGTAGATTTTCTCTGGCATTAATGCAATCGCCTATAATAAAGATAGGCATCGCTAGTGCTATCTCCCATTAATAAATTACGTCACGAGGCGCCGTATCCAAGAAGCCGCTGATATTCTTATCTTCCGGTCATGAAGAAGCACAAACTGAAATAGGATATTTGCTTCGCTAATGATTATTATTTCAGCACTATATAGACTGATATCGTTTTATTTTTAGAGTGTTTCGATCGTTTAATTAGCTGTAGCAGGAATAATCGTCAACTACACATTGATGATTATATTATAGCATATTCCCATGTTCTAAAGCCACAACAGAAATATGTTTAAATATAATTTATATTTTGGGAATTTCAATGCAGAAAATTTAACCTGAGAAGCACTCCACTATTTTATAATCGAATTTTAACTCATCATAAAAATTCAAACCCTCATTGCATGTCATCATTTATTTCTATTAATCGCTTGAAAATGCGGGTGTTATTCATGTTACGGAATAATAATAAGTAAGAAGTCTTTCCTGACTTTTTTAAGCTGAAGAAAACATATTGGATACATCATTATCGCACTAAAAATTTTATTACAACTGGTGGGCTAGGAGACATCAAGCAGACAATACCTGTTTAATATTGACTAGATTTTTTGGAATCCCAGGGTGAGTTGGCGTTAAAAACGTCGACAAACTCACACCCTTTTATTATGTGCTCGTAGTCATGATACTGAACTGAGCGGCGCAATAATGTTTGTGACGGCGAGAGGGGGTGAGAATAGTTCAGTCCGGGATACAATTGCTCGTTGAGGCTCTGTGACTACCGCAGTGTTCAGTAGTCATGCATCTGAAGCAACGTCTGTTACTACATTTCATGCATTAGGAACTATGATATTTTTCGAAATTTTTGAAATTTTTGAGCCCCAGCGCACTGAAGCGCCTAGGGGTTGCGCTGTTGCTGAATGAAGCTTTAGCATGAGAAGTGGCCGCCTGCGTGCATCGGGTACTCAAATATCTAGCCACAAAACTCGAATTGATTTTGAAGGCAAAGTTTGAACATGTTGTTGTTGTTCGTTGCGACCGTCACGCTCTCCGGGGGGGATGCTGGCTCTGGTGGTGGTCAGGTGGAAGGCACCGGAAGAGGGGGGGATGAGATGGGCGAAGGCAGGGAGGGTGGCCAGGAAAGCCACTGCCTCCACGGGGTTTTCCCACAGTGAGGAGACGCTGAGGGACGTGGGGAAGGCGGGGCAGGCGAAGAGGTGATGGACGGACTGGAGGGGATCCCCGCACTCCGGGCAGGCGGAGCTAGGGGAGCGTCCGATCCTAGCGGAGTAGGACGCCAGGGAACTGCAGTATCCCGAGCGGAGCTGTGATAGCGCCGAGCGGTAGGGGCGAGGGAGTGAGGCCTCCACTGGTGCAATCGGCGGTGGCGGGGCTGCAAGTACGGCGTTTATGGCGTCAGTCGCCGCAACGCGGGAGGTGATCTCCCTGCGGAGGGACCGCTTGGCCTCTCCGTAGGCACCGGCGGGCAGGAAACCATTAGCCGAGAATGTGTGACAAGGTGGTCGAACCTCTACTGGATGGAGGCTTTAATGGGGTGGTCCCCGAGGGGAGCAGAAGCGATGCGGAATGAGGTATGGGAGGGCTAGAGGGCATTGGCGAGGAACTGGGCACAGGCCAGGTCTAGGTGAGCGGAGGCAGCCGGACAGACATTCTGAAGCAGCCGGGGGCTAATCTCAGTGCAGTGTTTTGTATGGTTTGAAGGCTAGCAATTGCTGTGCGTGAAGCGACAGAGAACCAGATGGGGGCCGCGTAGTTGAGGATTTGGCGCGCGATGGTTCGGTAGGTGGCGACAATGTCCTCCTTGGAGAAGCCCCAGTCGGTGCCGACAAGGGCTTTTAAGATGCGAAGGGATCCCGTCGCTTTCGTGGCTATGGCTTTAACATGAGGGGGAGAACGTGAAATGCGTATCCCAGGTGACGCCCAGGATTTCGGGGGTTTTATCCATGGGGATGATGTCGTTGCAGATTGTGGCAGCACGGTGGGATCGAGATTAGTGGGACCCCGGCTTGTCATCCTGGACCCTGGCCTCTCAACCGGGACCCTGGCCTATCAACCCAGACCCTGGCCTATCAACCTGGACCCTTGTTTCTCAACCTGGACTTTGGCCTATCAGCCTCCACCCTAGTAGCCTCTCAAAATGGACCCCGGCCTGTAAGCCTGAACCCTGGCCTATTAACCTGGACTCGGGCCTCTCAGCCTTAACCCTCGCCTCTCAACCTGGACCCTGAACGTTCATTCTCGACCCTAGCCTCTCAACCTGGGCCCGGGCCTTTCAGCCTTGAACCTGGCCTCACAACCTTGGCCCTGGCGTCTTTGGCCCAACAACCTTGATGTTGTTCCAATATCAAGGATGTTAGAAAAATACGAAATTTATTTGAAAAATTTAATTTCGAATAAGGCATTTTTGCTAAAATACTGGAGTTTCTTGCAAATTTCTCGGACTTCTTATTGTTGCTAGCGAAAACAATGTATAAAATGATAATTAACTATGCCAACTGTATAATATAATCCATATTTTGAGCTCATAAGTCTAAATGGATCGTATGGTCGCGTTTACTGTTGGTGTCCCATAATACCAACTGGACTGAAATGTCGCCATACAATTTATTTTTTTAATATACAATTTTCCATACTCATCTTTACACTACTCAGTGACCGTAATCTCTAGAAACTATAAGAAAATATTTTCTTCCGTCCTTTGAAAAAACCTGGGCGTTAATGGTTAACGCTCGCAGTACTTAATAATAATATATAATTTCATATCTTTTTCATTATTCCCTGCTATGCTATCCATAGCTACTGAATACTTCGGTCATGTGTAAAACTTCAGCAGGCAATTGTATCCCAGATCTCACCGCTGTCGTCACAAACATTATTGAGCATCTCAGTTCAGTATCCAGACTACGCGGAAAAAAGCAAAGGCTGTCAGTTTGTCTATGTATTAAGTGCCACCTCAGTCTGCAATTATAATAAAGAAATGAGCCAGGATCTTCCTCAAAATAGTACTGCAGTTTGAAATAGTTATACGAGACCTCACATCTGTATTAAATCACTTGTTTGCTTGAATCGCAAGTTAAGGGGAGCGTCTACCCTAAAAATTATCTCGGCTATTTACAGTCGGATCACTCTGAAACTTGGTACACATATGTAAAATGGAAAAAAACTCGCATTTTGCTCGTGTGAATTTTTCGAAAAAAATGAAAGAAAACGTGAAATTCTTAGAAAACGGCTATAAAAGGGGGTACTGTAGAAATGGTGGCTTCTGTTTGAATATATACAGGGATTCTAAAATTCGTAGATCACTAACACCGGATGCGGAAGCTAGAATTTTGAAATCACTATCAGATACACAGGTGTTGCACTGCTCGGCATGAACACGTACAGCAGAATGAGGTGGATGTGCAAGTAGGTTCCCTGTTCTATAACTCCTGCCCTTATGCTCAGCTAGCCTAGTATAGAAATTGCGTGCCGTCATACCGACGTACGCTGATGCGCACTGCGCACAACTATATCTGTAAACTAGTGACGTGTGTTGCTGGTTAACATGTCTCATGTGTTGCTGGTTAACATGCATTAATGAATGGCATAAATGGGCTGTACATATAGTTTATCTATAAAGATTCGATATTCAAATGCCAATGAACAAGTTACACAAGAGACTTGGCGCATTGAGAGGAAATTTGGCACTTGTGTGCATAGACTTGCACCTGGTGAGACAGGTCCAAGCATCAAAAACGTGGAGTAATGTCTGTCATCTTCGTAAATTTGTTTCGTAATTTGCGAAGATATCTGATAATCTGTGGAGGTGTGACGCACAACATTTGGTCTGCAACATGATACTGTCAAATTATAATTAATATATGGGCTGGATTGCACGCACCTACAAACAACGATTCGTGCATAAAAATTCATATTTAAACTTGTTCAGATCCAAGGACTATGCGTCCTCTTAACTGTTCTCATTAATTTAGTAGAACAGCTCAAATTATTTGCTTCTAGCCGAGTTCAGAGCGGAACATATTACTCTGTTACTGTAACCCATTACGGCACCCATGGCGACCTATGGCTGTAGTAACCCATACGTGACTCATGTTTACCGCAACACATTATTGAGTGTGAAAATATTCATACTCATTAAAATTATAAGGAAATTCTTGTTAACGGTAATTATCTTCACAATATTTTAGTCATAAGCTTTATTGAACCAAAGTCAGTTTGGATGGTTCAAAGACTCGTTAAAGTGACAATCAGTTCCCACAATTAAATATTTCATTCTAAATGTCGTGACTCCCAAGAGTATCTGAATTAATTCAAAGTGAGTATTACTGAGACATTTTATTTATTTAGGAATCGAGCTCTGTACTATTTCTTTTTGCCGTATTCACACATTTGACTCCTGACGGCTTCATTTGAGACATAGTGGCTCCATGAGTATAGACTCCTTACCTTTTTTGAGAAAAGTCAACGTCGCTGAGAATTTATTCTTTCCCAGATAAGTCCATGCATTTACTATAAGAAAAATGGTACCGTGAATAGTGAAGCAATTGCATTTATCCCTAAGCACGAAGCAGGTTCATAACACTTACCATTTCCAAGTTTTCAAGGTCAAGTTCAAGTTCAAGGTCGCTCCTGAGTGCAGACTCAGGCACTAGCACCAAAAATTTCTTCCACTAGCAGAGCCTGATCTTCTCAATTTTCTGGCTGCTATAGGTTACTAATAATAAAAGTAGAATATTAATGTCAAAATTTTACGGTATGATGATTCAAGTATGTGTAGGATGTATTAAAAAACTTTACTATAGCATAGAAGAACCCTTTACATCACATTGGTCGAATAGTTTTTTTCATCAGCTGCACGTTTCCATCGGACTGAAGTAATTACTGAACTATATTTGTCAAATTTTGGAATACTGACTTATATAACATATTATAATATCTTAATAATAATCGCCGGCACTTCTCGACGATCAGGGTTAGTTTTCTTGAGCCGACAACTGAGTTCGCTGTATTTATTAGATTGTTGGCTTTTCTTTGAAGTTGTTCTGTAGGGTCTCGTCCGACGCGACGTAATTTAGACTCGTCCGATACTATGTCACTTATTCTTGAAATATAGTTAGTTTGTCTAAAATGACGAAAATATTGCTCATATTAGCTTATCGATTTAAAATTTTTTCGTTATCTTAATTGTTTTGCTGCCAGGCGTAGTTCTGGGGTTAGGACTTTTGAGGTCGATGAGCCTCGCTGTTTGGTAGCTTCGGCTCGTAATTGATCTTTTAGGTCAGGATTGATGTTAATTTCACCTCCGTTTTTGAGTTTCAAATGAGAATCACATAGCAGTTCGAGTTAAATTTTCTTCTTAATTTTGCTTAATTTGGACATCAAATGTCAATTCAGTTCTAGGTTGTCGGACTAAATCGTCATTTGTTGTCCAATTTAATTTTTTATTAACTCTTTATAGACGCTTACTTCTTCCGTACGTCGCCACACATAACATCCATCGAAAAAGATTGAGAGTTTTTTAGCGAATAACAAACTAAGCTTCAAACTTAAAAGCGAATAACTTTGTATAATTGACAAGGAATATTCAACCAACAGTGAATAGCATTCTTACTAAATTTACTACAAAAAATAACTCGAATCGTTCCTTGTATTTTTAAATGCATTGCATGATATCGAGGTGAACTCGTCTGTTGAGCGTTGTCGCTATGACGACAAATCGATGAGCTCTCGCCTTGTGAGCTACGTTCGGACGGCGAGTCTCCAGGCCCACATAATTTTGTGTCTGCAATGAAACGCCAGGAACAGCCGTACTATCAGATCAATGAAACGTCAGAAACAGCCGTACTATCAGAACAATGAAACGCCAGAAACAGCCGTACTATCAGAACAATGAAACGTCAGAAACAGCCGTACTATCAGAACAATGAAACGCCAGAAACAGCCGTACTATCAGAACAATGAAACGTATCAAAACCTGAAGCCGTACTATCAAACCCTGAAGCCGTACTATCAAAAATAGTTATGTGTTCATAATTGGGGATGACGGCTTTTCAAGTCAACCCACCAATCACAGACGAGAAATCTGCCACCACACGCACTCATGGCCGTTCTGAAATAACGGCTCATGGAAAATATTTCTTAGGCTGATAAATCATATTCCGTGTAATCTCTAATAACGTTCAGTTAATTTCAAACAACAAAGTTTCATAAGCAAAATATGTTCAGTGAGTTAGGTGCCATTTTCTCAATCATATTGAGAGATTGGTTAGTTAACCTTCGAGAAATAAATTTAGAATTCTTTGACGAACTCCGCATTCTAATTTAGACCAGTCGTCGGCAAGTATCTATTTTGAGTAAATTATTTTTGAACTTCTGTCGTTTCGATATAAAATATTTTCACTTTTGTATTGCAGACCAATACTAAGTAATTTGAACATGTTGGCTAGGGATAGGTGAGCCGTTGGTTCAATCTTTAAGATTGAAATCAAGCTATGTATACTGTGTTCCCCTCTTTGGACACTTGTATCAGTTATATCTTCGTGCCAGTCTATAACGTGAAAACCATCAGTGATGAACGTAACCAAACCAAATATAGGCTGTGTTTTTGCGGTAACTATCAAGTTTAAAATTTACGTGTTGAATGAGGAGGTTCGAAAATGTTAGCTTCTATTCTCCCGACGCGAGTAACAGATGAACATTAATTAGTAGCCACCTGATGGAAATTACGCTATCTTAAACTTTTCTCAGCCCTACCCCGTCCGGACCCTTTAGATTGGGTGCAGACGTTGGTTGTGTGTTTGTGGTTGAAACCGGAGTGATGTGCGATGTCGCCCAGTTCACGTGCCCTGGAGGCTCCCAGCTTATCTCCCTCTACCCCGACCACTTCTGGAAGCTTGCTGACTACGTAGAACATAAGTAATTCCTTGCCAGGTATGTTATTATTGAATTATTATGGGAATTGTAATTTGATTAGTGAACTTATTGGATTGCACGTATGACTACTAACATATTTTTGCATATAAAACAATTCTTATATATTTCATTAGACTTGTACTTTTTATCGTTACTGCACTTTTAACTGAAATATCCTCCTTCTTACTTGTTCATTTGGGGAAACTCGTTCTAACTAATAAACCGTCCAGTTATTTTCATGGCAGTTGGCAAGATTTCTGCTTTCTACCCCGTTGGGGTTCACCTCTACGACCTCGTGTGGACTTGGCATGTCCGACTGTCTCGGCCAAGTCAAACCCGACTGGCGTGGCACGGCACCTTGGGGGTCTTCCGACCCCAGTGAAAACTCGGACTGCGCAGCCATCGGCTTTAGAGTGAGATCACAACCTCGTCAGCCTGACATAGGATGTATCGTTACAGCAGTGTGTGCACTGCAGTGAAGACGTGTACAGCGACTGGCTTCGTTTTAGCCACTCTGACTAAGTGATAGCGGCACTGCGATGCAAGGAGGTGTGCCGTGTCTACTAGCATCAGGAGGCTCAGTTCGTTTCTATGTGCCGCATGTGGACGGCGCATGATAGCCGTCGAGGGTGATGCATCAAAACTAACTGAGCTCACGTGTTACCAGAGGGGATTTTGAGCTCTTGAAAGGGCGACTCACAGCTGTGAACATAGAGACCGGTTCCTCTAATTGTTAAGCGTCTCTTCACCAAGTTTATACCCCGTAACTGCACTCTTGTTTTATATAAACTTATAAATTTCTTTGTAGTACTAGAGCTATTTGTTAGCTATGCTTGTTCGATAACAAATAATGAAAAAAATTAGATAAAATTATCATATTAGCAGCAGAGCATCTTCGTTGTGCATCTGTATAGACTGATTAGGGAAATTCGACTTCCAAATCTCCGGGTGGTCGGATCCGCATCGTATCTACAGTAACCCACACTATTCGACATCGTTACCCACATTGGCGATTGAGTAGGTTGTAAGATCTTGCCCAGCGTTTCACTCACAAGTTCAATTCTCTGTATTGTAGTTAGAACCTTTCTTGCAGTCTTTCAAATCTGGTATCTTCTTTTAAATTTATCTTCGTTCTTCTATTGCCATCCACGTCTCTGGTGTTCTCCAGTCCTTCTTCCTCTGCATTCTAGGCCCAAGAATTCCCGCTACTCTCCTGGTACATTGTTCTCACGAGGTCCCACCTATTGGTTATTCCTTTTGAATCTGCCTCAGTTGACTCGTATTCTGAATCAAAAATTTCCATATACAAGGGGTTCCGAGTTCTATTTCTGTTCGCCTGGCAAAATTCATTGTCTGAATCTTTATGTCAGAGTAAAAGCATTATTAATATACTGAGAAATGGATATGAGTTTATGTTAAAAACTAATGCCTTGAAAAAATCCACCCGACTGTTTATGCTTCATCGACCGAAGCATTGAGATCTATGCAAAGGTAGATGGTGGATACAGTCATAGGTTGGTAGTCCTGAATGCTGGTCTAAAATAGAGCACCGAATTACCAGACTGTTTTGGTATCAGAGCTCATGGCAATGGACTTGGGGCTTAGAAGCTCTTCTCTCAAGTCGACTTCTCTTTAACTAAAAGATTGTGGATGCGCCCTACACTAATGAAGTTGATTTATAGTTTTATATTTATGGTTTTAGTCTTGTGCTCAAAAACTAATACTAAAGTTAACTAAAATTAAACCATCGTCAGTCCAGCCTTCTAATAACTCCTACTGGTGAAAGAAGTAAGAATTTTATCTCTTAATCTCATTACAATACCATACCACCCAGGGACTTGCCACACTTGTCACTCGCAATTACCACAACGAGTTATGATATATGATAACTCATACATGCTAATTTGTGAGCAATATTCTTCCAACTGCGATGCGGTTCTTGGTCGACTTTGTTCTTCCTCCAACTGCGATACAATTCTTGGTCGACTTTGTTCTTTCTCCAATTGTGATACGGTTCTTCCTCCAACTGTGTTGCGGTTCTTCCTCAAACTGTGATACGGTTCTGCCTCCAACTGTAATACGAATCTTCATCCAACTGTGATGCGGTTCTTCCTCCAACTGTGATTCGGTTCTTCCTCTAACTGTGATGTGGTTCTTCCTCCAACTGTTATACGGTTCTTCCTCCAAATGAGATTCGGTTCTTCCTACAACTGTGAAATGGTTCTTCCTCCAACTTTGATACGGTTCTTCCTCCAACTGTGATGCCGTTCTTCCTCCAACTATGATGAGGTTCTTCCTCCAATTGCGATAAGGTTCTTCTTCCTACTGTGATGAGGTTCTTCCTCCAACTGTGATACGGTTCTTCCTCCAACCGTGGAACGGTTCTTCCTCAGACTGCGATACGGTTCTTCTTCCTACTATAATAAAGTTCTTCCTCCAATTGTGATATGGTTCTTCCTACAACCGTGATAGGGTTCTTCCTCCAACTGCGATACGGTTCTTCTTCCTACTGTGATGAAGTTCTTCCTCCAACTGTGACATGGTGCTTCCTCCAACTGTGATAAGGTTCTCCCTCCAACTTTGATACGGTTCTTGGTCGACTTTTTGAAACGTGACAGGCATCGTGCTATTCGTATGACGAGGGTCATGCGGCTCAAATTGGGATAGATAGATTTTAATAGATTAGTTGTCGTGTTCTTTGAAAATGTAGTCGAATATTTCTACCGTATATTACTAAAACTACAAAAGGTAGTACTGATAGCAGAGGCCTTGGCACTCGAATAAAGGCCAGGCTCAAAAGAGTGCGCACTGCCCCCTCCAACGAGATTTAGATGTTCATTGTTCAGTGGAGCTGCCATCTTCGGTCGCGATAGCTCCGTCTTGGGCGCAGCTGGAGCCCCCATCGTTTTCGGTCACTGGAGTTGATATTTCCTATCAACTAAACGGTGTCATTTAAATCACGATACTCCGGGCAGTCCTGCTGATATATTTCCCGTACAATGAGAAAACTCTAACTAGAAAACCGGAAAAACTTCAGCAGGATACATGTAAACATCAATCAGGTCTTGAATTTGAAGTGAGTTTCAGAGCAGCACTCCTTATGCTCATTGATCAGATAAATGACCTTTCACTCGTGTACTTGAAATTGAAGGGTTTTAGTTATAATAATGTCTGCACAAAAGTAGACGGGCAGCCCAATCAATACGTGTGGCAAAAAAACTCAACAATCACAGATTCAAATTGTTCGTCGCCAAGGGGAGCTATAGTGCTCGGAAAGAATTTTCCGGAATTAACTGGAATGCGGTCGGCTTTGAATCGATGAAGTTGGCCGTGTGAGTGCTCGAAAGCTATGCATATCTAACTATGCACTAACATGAGTTTCTGATAATCACCAATGAATTCGAAGCAGCAACGAGCATATCGCACCGATTCCACACGCACATTTGTCCACTAAAGGCAACGCAGCTTATACTTAGCACGGAAAATGAACGTTCACTCCTCTATTCAATCTAGAGAAACGCTCATCGAAAGACTACTTAGTCGTGTCTGGTTGTCACGATTCTATTCTAATATTCTCGTCAGGCCAAATTAACTCGGCCTCGGGGCACGACTCACATTTTGTACGAATTACTCGATCACAAAACTGCAGAAATAAGTCGTCAGTACGACCGGCGTTCCCTCTGGACACGGACGCGTTTGATATTATTAGAGAGATTTTCTTTGATCTAGCCAAGATTAAGCACAAAACTTGGCGTTCAAGGTAAATTTTGCTCTACTATATGCGTTGCTTCAGAATTCCTCAATTTCGTTATTGTTTAATTGAAATGCTAATGAAAACGGTTAAAAAAATGTTTGTAAAGGATCCTTATAGGGTAGAAACTTAAGGTTCGTAAAGATAATAAAAGAAGACGCGTTTTTCGTGTTGATTATTGGCCGGTCTCTACGTATACAAATACTGGATATTCATATATCAAAAAATTGAATATAACAAATTCCTAATAAAGAATGGTCATCGAATAACTGTAAGCTTGGCAGAAACAAGTTCTGCTGACAGACCAAATGCTAGCAATGATCACTGAAGCTCGCTCAGGTAATCTATGCTTGCAAACTTCAGCGTCGAATGAACAAATGTAAACTATAATAGAAAGGTTGATACAAGCACAATATCTCAACAGAAATATTCAAAAATAAAGAAGTAAATATTCAAGATCGACAAATATTCGCAAATATTCGCCAATCGCACGCCTGAATAGGGAAACAAATTTCGATCCAGCAAGGCCTTGCCAACTTATTCATAGGATAATTTTCGGCTGTTAGTACTGAAGACTAGGTACATATCAAAATCTGCGGCTGCCCTATGTACTAAGTATTCGTACATATGAAAATTGGCGGCTGAGAATGTAATAAGGATTTTGGACGGTGGGTGAAGCTCCCGTTAATTCGGTGCAAATGAACAGCCATAACAATCGAAATACTTCGTAGGGTGGCGAAGAAAATTTATGAACGCTGCATGCAATATCATGATTCAGTGATGGAGAAGTAAGATATAGAGTGGGGAATTCTGTTCAATTGTTGGTACGATTAATTTGTATGGATCAATCAGTATGGATCAGTTAGAATTCGAGTGCAGTGAACATATTTGGTCGAGTTGCATGACTTGCGTGTGCCAGTTATCGTGAATAGTCTAATGCTTAATTATAATCCTCTTCATTACATGGCATTATACTGGCGGGAGGACCATCATTTTAGGTATTTCTGGATTATCCCCAAAATTTACAAATCATGAACTTAAATAGTTTTCACTGCTCCCTCGCAATAATTTGTGAAAAGGATATAATCAATTTCAAAGTGATAGTTTAACCCAAATCTATCAAGCAATCCCCATTCAACAACCGTAAGGAAATTTAACTAAAATTTAACGTCGATGAAGAAAATTAGGTTCAGATAAAGTCGGCTAATATTTAAAAGCGAGTGAAGTGTTTACTCAACTTATGGTATACCTATTAATGGCACTTATGTTTTGGTTAGGTGCAACTGGGAGTTTTCATACGTGAAAGTGCGTTCGACCAGTACAAGATGCTGTGATAAATAACAAGGGCTCGTACGACGGTATTGGTGAGTTTCATTTCGTACATGCTAAATCTTGCGGAAAGATGTGCACCAGCCATGCTGCTCAGTTATCCTTGTGATACTGAACTGTTCCTTAGATCAGTTCGCGAAGAAATTCACCGAATGTGCATTTTATATGACCCTTAAACCATGTGTTATTTTAGGAGTCATTCAATATATGATTATATGTATAATATGATTATATATACTTATATGATTCAGATACTCACATGATAAAGAAGTTGCAGTAATAATGGACAACATAAGAATGGTTATCACAACACTGCTGGGGTTTGTGATACTTGCGGTGGTGGAGGAAACTCTGGGAGCTTCTGCTAAGTACTCCGCCATAGCTGTGACAGTGGAAAAACTTCTCGAACTTGGCGTGGCATCGAAGAACTACTCAGCCGTAACAGCTATCTATTGCGCGGCGAGGGCAATGCTGAGTGGCACCGGCTTCCTAACTCTGTGCGTGCACAGCACCAGCGGGCAGTGCTTGCTGCTGAACTCGACGTACCCGGCCTTGTTCAACCGAACTTATCCGAATTCTAAGGATTACAACTGCTACATCCGTGAACCTTTTCCCCGTTCAATAGCTGTCGGTAAGTCGGACATAGTTACGTTTAGAACTTTACCTTTCGAAATTTCGTTTTCGCACAACCGAGTAACGCTTAATGTTGATTATTATATGGAAATATCAATTGCACGTGATTTGCTGTACATGGAATTAGAACGCATGTTTGTCATTAGGTTGCTGAAATATTTTGATTAATGTATCCTTTGGCTTTGTTATGCTGTTTGGAAGTAGCGGAAGGAAGCTAAACTGTTTACGCAGTGTTTTTTTTTTTTTGTTTCTTGGTAGTAAGGGAGGTCGTAGTTAGTGCACTTATATTTGATGCGAAGCTTGATTTATGATCAAAGTAGCAGGAAAACCAGGCGTTGCTCTGGATAGATTATTCGTGCGGTATGAGAATAAAGTGAAACAAATACACTTATCCCGTCGTGCAAAATCTCTCCACTTTGGCTATATGTTATATTACCGAAAAATTATATTGAATGAGGAGATACCCGTTCAAATTCAAATTATTCCCGAACTTCCATTTACCTCCCATTGTGAAATAAGAAAAAATAATAAAATTTGGTATTATTTTCGTTAAATTAGTATGTATAATTTCACTAGTCCCCCAGATTTGAGAATACCATGAATCAAAATCCAAATCCCTTTTAATCATTTCAATCTAACATGATGGTTTCAACTGTAAGACTCGATCAAACTAATGTTCAAATAGAACTTCTATTTCCATGGATTATTTAACGTACGTAAAGTTTAATTTGCATATTTTATTCATGGAGTTATTTATATTTTTCCAACCCTCTCCTCCTTTTTTGCAATGTCTTACAACACCTCCACTTCAAATACCTGTTCCATGTAATATCCCAGCCCGAAAAGTATCCTGGTTACGCGCCTCACCAGCCCCTATATATGCAATATCCCGACGCGATTAGGATTCTGGATACGAGCCCCTATATACAATATCCCGACACGACAAGTATCGTGGATACGCGCTTCAATAGCCCTTACTACAATATCCCGACACGATAAGTTGCATCAACTGCCTAATTATGTAGTTTTGATTAGGTCAACATAACCCTAATTTAGAGTCAGGCTCCGTCAATGGCATGGATGCCCTCTACTATTCAATTAAAGTCAAAATCATAGCACAAATGCTGCTCTCCAAAAATCGGTCCCATTTAATATTTTTCTGCTGAACATAGATGAATGTATAAGTTGCATCAACTTATACATTCTACTTACCCTTAGTTTAATTAGTTTCCTTAGTATTTGTTTGGGACGTAGCAGTCCCAGGACACGATGGATCGCCGCCTCTGATTATCGTTCTTCCGCTCTCATTTGGGCCACCTGATGCACGATGCTGTTGCTTGCTTCTCACCGCTGGTAGTGTTGCAGGGGAGTTCGATCTAGGATTGTGCAGAGGAGCACGTCCAGTTGTCTCTTGAAGGTCTCCAGGATGAACTCCCCCTCTCTTAGATCCCTTGGTAGGGCGTTGAACAGCCTTGGCCCTGCCACGGAAAGTGATCCTTCCCGCAGGGATTAAAATCTGACAGCGGATCTGTTACGTAGTGGGGGGATCTTGCACAGTCTCCCCCTTCTCTCGTTGTGATATGTCTCGCTCTCGAAGTTTGGCACCATTCCGGTTATCATTTTCCATGTGTACAGAATGACATACATCTTCCGTCTCCTCTGCTGTGAGTACAGACCCAGTCGCTGGAACCTCTCCCAGTAGTTAAACTTCTCCATCCCTCTGATCCTGGAAGTAAAGGTTCGTTGGACTCCTTCCAGTTGCCGTATTGCGCCTAGTGAGAACGGAGTCCAGAGCTGGCAGCAGTATTCAAGGATAGGTATAACAAGGGCTCTGAAGAGTTTGATCATCGGTTCCGCTTCTCTCGTTCTGAACGTCCGCCAGATCCACCCCATCTGTCGCCTACCACTTGCGGTTATTGCCATGTGATCACCAAAATTGACCTGATTGTTCATCAACACTCCTAGATCGGGAACGAGATTTCTTCGATTTAGATCGCTTCTCTTCGATTTCCGAGTTGTCAGGTGCTAGGTAGTGGTGATCCATTCCAGCTCTTCCGGTTCCTCTGTACCTCAGGACCTCAAACTTGGTCCCGTTGAACTGGATGTTGGTCACTAGGGCCCAGTCGATCTCGAGCCTACAACAACTACAGCTTGTAGTCTTGCTGTTGGAAGCTGTGAATCCATATCAGCAATTCACCACCGACCCCCAGTAGTCATAATTTTCTGATGAGCACTCCATGGTCAACTTTGTCAAACGCTTTCGCGTAGTCCAAATATACCACATCCACCCCGGCCCCCTCCTCCAGCATGGCCAGGATTTGGTGGTGATGCTCCAGTATCTGAGATAAACAAGAGCGATTTCGTCTAAAACCATGTTGCCTTCTGTTTAGAAGGTCAGCCTTCTCCATGTACTGCACAAACCTTCTGGCAACAAAATTCTCAAATACTTTGATTACGTGTGATGTTAATGTAGCCGGCCTGTAGTTCTGGGGTTTATCTCTTGCATCTCCTTTGTAGATTGGGGTTATTAGCCCTAATTTTTGGTAACTAGGAACGTTTCCTTCTCTCAATGATGTTTTCCAGAGTAAAGTCAGAGAGACCTTCAGTGCACCGACACATTTTTTCAGTAACACAGCAGAGACTCCATCTGGCCCGGGCGCCGAAGTAGTCGATAATCCGTGGATACTCCTCTCTAGATCCGGTGCTTCAAACTCAATGTTCATCAGCGTCCGACCCCCTGGTAAGTCTTGAATGACTCCAATTTCGTTCTCCGGTCTTCAGTATCGGGGTTTGCTGAATAATTTTCCAAATTGCGCTCCTGGCAGTTTGCACATGCCCTGGTCGTCTCCAATAAGGACACCATTATTTTTCAATGGCCCCGCTGATGCGCTGATTTTGGCCTTCGACTGGGCATAATTGTAGAAGTATTTGGGATTCTCCCGAATGGCAGCCACCACTCGCGCCTCCGCAACTTGTTGTTCAGCATCTTACGAGTCTTGCAACTGTCGTTCAGTGTCCTCTATTTTCTCCTTTAGATGTTCCAGCCTCCGCCTCTCTATATTCATAGAGGCGGCCGTTATCTGGTTGTTCAAGATCGCTCGTTTTCTCATGAGGATCCGTCTGTGTCTTGGAATTATGTGCCGTTTGGGGTCGTTCTTCCCGGCGTGTGTTGCGTGCATACCTGCAGTAATACTTCGCGCAGTTTGTTGTACATTGCTTCGGCATTTAACTCCAGGAACTCTGATCTGCAGTCGACGTTGAGGAGTTCGTTTTAATGGCCTCCCAGTCTGTTCTTTGACGATGAAAATTTAGCCCATCCAGGCCCTCTCGAGATGTAGGTCTGGGCTGGTTTCTAATCCCAATCGTTGTTTCGACCGCTACTAGTCGATGGTCTGACAGTGAGGTCTCCTCAGCCCGAATATCAGCAAGCAATTCTTCATTGCTGGTGAAGAATAGATCTAGGATATTGTTTTCTCTTGTTGGTACCAGCACCTGTTGACTTAGCAAGTGCTCCATAGCGAATCGAAGTAGTTGTGTTGCCTGGGTTCCGTCCTGATCTCTGCGCCGTACTACGCAGTCCAAGTGTGGCCATCGTATGCGTGGTAGGCAAAAATCTCCTGCAACCACAATATTTGGAGAAGGTTCGGCCAAGTTGGCCACTTCTGTTTCAATTCTCTCAAGAGTTTCGTTCAATTTTTCCGGCGGGCAGTCAGGCGGTCGGTATACGATACCCAGTTAAAATTTAGGGCAGGGAATAGAGCAGGCCGTCGCCGGCTGCAGAGCCGACGTAGAGACGCGACAGAGCAGCGATAGAGCAGAAATGTCCGCTTTAGAGACGATATCGCCAGCCGCGTATCAGCGCTAATTAGCTTCTGAGTACCTGACCAGGTGTGCTCTGTCCTGCCGTCACGCAGCCCTTACTGAGCACCGCCTGCTCAAACCTGCCCAACGCCTGCTCTGGGGCGGCTCTGGCAGAGTACGCTGCAGTTACGCGTCACCGTTTGTCAACAACGATTTAAAAAAATTTGTTTCTTCTCTCTCTGAGATCACCTAGACTTCTCTCTTGCAATGACAGGTTGTATTGACATTGGTTACTGACATTCTCATCCTATTGACTTTAGCAACGTAATTTAGAATCTAGCAAATTCAATTATCGAGGATATATATATACACATCAAATTACTCACCGCTATGAACTATCTGCAAACGTCGACTGAAGCTCCGGGATTCGAACGCAGATTCTCCGCGTTGCAGTTCAAGCCTGTACCAGTTGACCGCGTGGACACCTTACCAGCCTAGGCTATATGAACTACTTAACTATAATACGGAACAAATGACTCGCCATCATCTAGCAAATCGAGGAATAGCTATATATGTGGTTGAACTTGATAGATATTATTCATAATACACTATCTAGATCGAGGATGAAGTTCATTCTCCTATCACTGTTTCCAACCCCTACCCCTCATCCCTCTCTCTAAACCCCCCCATGCACGGCCTGCGTATCTGCTCTGTACAGCTCCCTGCCGGGCAATGCCAAGTACCAGCGATAAAACAGCGCAGAGTTCCGTCCCTGCCGAGCTGCTAGAATTTTGTCTCTGTATCAGCCATGGCGCAGCGCAGTTTTAGGGATAGATGGCCGGTTATAGTTTCGCGGCTCCATCCTGCTAAAGCGCGACCAGCCCGGCTAAACCCGGCGCCGGTCTCGGCTCAAAATTTTAACTGGGTAGCTGTTGGAGATGAGAGAGATGTATAGTATAACATGTTCCACGTATCCATTGGAGCCTAACTGCAGGGGAACTGTTTTTGCCGCGATGGAGTTTCTGAGGTAGACTATAACGCCTCCTTTTTTCCTCCCTTCTTTCCGGTCTGATCGGTAATGTTGAAAGCCTTTCATTTCAATTTCTCCATCTTGGATATCCTCTCTTAGATGTGACTCGGTTAAGGCAAGCAAAATTATTCCTTCTGTCTCAGCAATTTCTTTAAGTACGCCGATCTTGTGGCGTTTTCTTCTTGGGAAGAGCCCCTCTATGTTAGCTATCATGATGCCAGACTCTTCCTTTCCTTGTGTTCTTAGTTGCTGCAACACCGCACTGCCAGGGGTATCTGGCTCCGCAGCTCTAGCATTTATTGCTGTGATTTCTGCTGCTGTTCGTGCAGTTTCAACAATTGTTGCATTTGTTGCTGAATCTGATCTACTTGCCTCTGCAGGTCTAAAAATTGCTGCGCCTGATATCGAGTTCTCTGTGTGGTTCTACACTCCGGTAGGATGTGGTGTCCGGTGTGGTAATTTTTGGGACAGCCCTGTTGTATCTCTGATTACTATAGATTCGTTCTTCCCAGAAAGAAGTTTTTTTAACAAATGAATTTTTTCTGAAATTTTGAGTTAGGCAGTATAGTCTATCTGGTGTTCCGGGGATGAAGTATCAAAATCCCGTCTCTCTTTAGTATCTCTTCCCGCCTGCGGGCTGAATCTAAGGTGATGAAAGCGACGGTTATCTCGTTTGCAAGCTAGATTCTTTATAGTATTCCAGCACAGTAACGGATAGTAGAATGGGCAGTATTTCCCATTTTTGCATCCACGTGGGTTTTGGCTTCCAAATGTTGAAAATTTGTAACAAATCTTCGGGTAAGGATACATACAGCTCAATTATTTATTTTTCGAATCGCAATTTTCCTGAAGATACCTCCAGCAGATGTCTATGTGATCAGAAGGAGTGGCAGCCGAGGCATTTAAATTTAAATGACCTGCGGGAGTGTGTGTTGTGTGGGGGAGAGGAAGGGTTACCCCTTCCCCATCCTTCTTTGGGCAGCGGTCAAGGGGTGGGGTGCGAGTAAAGGGAAAAGGAGGCGGGGTATGATTTCGGACAGCGTTAGGGCAGGCGGGGGTAGAGGGAGTAGAAGCCGGCAACGCCCGGACACGTTGGCCGAGGGAAGTGATCGCGTTAGGTACTAGTTTGAATTCCTTCACTCTCGGCGACATCTTGCACAGCTTCGACACTTTCTGTGAACCACTTCTCATTCATTACGCATTTTCTGCAGATGAATGACACCCTCGTATTTACGTATCTAGCAAGTTGGTTTACTGGCAGTAGAGAGCATTGAAAGTGACAGAACAGGCGGCGTGAATTACATAGCAGCGCAAATTTACCGTAATTTAGTTTTTTGCATTCAAGGCATTCTCCAGATGGTTGGCTTGTACAAGCTTTTGTTGCCATTTTTACTAGTACTTTTTACTGTTCTCTGATATGTTCTTTTACTCTCTCATTTACGAGATCACTGAAATAATTCACAGGTAAAAATTTGTGATATTTGCTCACAAAATTGGGCCGATATAATGAAATCTAAACACTTAACAGGAAGAGCAAAATTCGGTAAGATGACTTTTAATGTCCATTTTGTTCTCTGTGCACGCTTTCATTACTGACTTCACACTGAATTTTAGACTTTTCACTGAAACACTTAGTACAAGATGCAAACACTTAGTACAAGATGCGTGTACTGCCACCAACCGGCAATAGAAAAAAATCATATCAGGACCGGTACGACACGTCACGTCCGTCCTCGGTCACGGCTCAAGCAACACTTAACTACCCTGTAGCTTGTTGATAATAACTTCCCCACAGCTCATACTTACCCTGTAAGGGGTAACCACAGCTCATACTTACCACAGCTCATACTTACCACAGCTCCTACTTACCCTTAACCTCATACCTACCCTGTAGCTTGTTGGTAATAACTTACCCACAGCTCCACCCTGCCCGGCTTCTTTCGACTGGGTCGAGGGCGTCGGTTGTGTGGTTGTGGTTGAGAACGGAGCGACGTACGACGTCGCCCAGACCTCGTGCCCTGGAGGCTCCCAGCTTGTCTCTCTCTACAGCGACAACTTCTCCAAGCTCGCTGCCTACGTATACCAAAAGTCACTCCAGCGATGTAAATGTTTTTTTTGTGTTAGAAGTATGAATAATAAGGATCTAGCAGAGCAACTTCACCCTAAGAGAAACGAAAATTTTAGAATTATTTTTCATGTGCTCTCGTTGCAATAGTGTTCCGGAGATATAGCCGAGAGTTCGCATTCAAATGGAAATATTCATCTGGCTGTGACTTAAATTGTGAAGCTCGTCTTAACCATTTTTGAATCCCTTCTCTTTCATCACAGTGGGATTATCCACTGGTCAATACATCGTGGGGCTTCACCGCAACAACCTCGTGTGGACTTGGCGCACCGGCCACGTCATGTCCGGCGTGCCTGGTTCAGGACTTTGGGGACCGAACGAGCCAAACGATAACTCAGACTGTGCATATCTCTGGTTCAATAACGGTGCCTCCTTCCTTGTGGACATGCCATGCACAACTCCTTCATTTTATGTGTGTGCACTGCAGTGATGTCCGGATGATGTGTGCACTGCAGTGATGTCCAGATGACGTGTGCACTGCAGGCTCATTTGTCAGTAACTAGTAGTAATAATCTAATAATAATAATGATTAATAACAACAAATTAAGATGGTGGCCGATTCGGCGACGTGGTTCTAGCTGGAATAAAATGGCCACTTACTTGAATGTAATATACCATCTTTCCATTATGTTGTCCAAAAGACGTAACTGCGCTCAGAAATGCACCCAAAAAACGACGAACTGGTGAATTATTATTATTTTAGTCCACTCATCACTCACGTAGAGTAGTTTTGCACACCTTGCGATCTCAAACCACCCTGTAATGTAGGTCCAACTTGACTGCTATATAGGCTGCTCTTTCGGCCGTTCAACCTTTTTAGCGTTGATTTATTTATTAAAGCGCAATTTCTCCGACCCTGCCATGGCTGTTAGAGTCTTTCTCAATACCAGTAACCGCGTTACTCTGAAGTCGAAAAAATTTGAATTTTATAAACTAACGTCATTCATCCGCCGCTGGTTGACGTTAATCAGTTTATTTTTTTGCGTTGGTATAAATTTTTCAAACCTTGCTTCTTTGGCTTATTTTTACGATTTTGTGCACTTTAAAGCTATTTGATTTAAAAGTCGACCGCTTCAGCGGTCGACCAATTTCCTGGAATGATTTTACGTCGACTTACGGACCTCTACAGTCATATGCGCAGTCTCGGATGGCTGCGTCCAGAAGTAGTGGAAGAAGATTCTTTCTTCATAGCGAGTTTCCACTGTTGAGTTAGAGTGAATACCCACATCCTAGACGATGACGGCAATTAATGGCACAAATCCAGCCTAGACAGTTTCAATCACTGCCGAAGGTGGCGATTTCGGAATGAGCCACAGCACAGAAATTTTGCACGAATAATAAATCAAATAATTAAATAATTTGACTTGAATTACCGTTGACATCAATTCCAACTCCAATTTTTGCCGTACGTCGTAATGGGGAGTGACGGTATTGGCCTAAACGTCTAAAGAGCTCTATTTTAATGTCGTTAATTTTATTCGTGATATGTTAAAATTTTTCAATTCATAATGTATTTTCAGAGTAAATCAGTTGGATTTATTTATTAGTGCGCATTTTGGAGATCTTTGAAAAAACCATTGATCTCTGCGCTGATTGCCTCGTAAGATGAAATCTCAGAAAGACTCGCAGGAGCCGTTTTCCTAGTTCAAGTTTTAACACAGTTCTCGATCGTTGGAGCACGTTTTTGAGGTAAATATTTCATCAGGTTCAGAAGATTTTCAGCCCCATATTATAATTCTAATTTAATATTAACGTGTAAACCTGAAATCATTCTGTCATTCTATTCATAATATAATATATATTAAAATCTTGCATGTGAACCTGTATCTTTGTATTTTACAGGCGAAAGTGGTGCTGTTATCAAAAAAGTTAATGTGTAATGTGATATCAATGAATGACGAGAAGAAAAAAGGTTAATAAGATTTATCATGTATTTAACTTTACACAAGTTAGGTACGAGCGAACTATTCTTGTGAGATTGGATTTCGTTGTAGTTTTGGAATTTGGGGTGTCTGATTTATGTCAGATATCTTAATAGACCGATATTTATTTGTGAGCTCTAAATTTTTGAGTGCAACGCGTTTTCGTTACTAGTTTACCGCCCGTAGTTCTTCTTTCGAGACGAAATGGATTTCACAATGGCAAAATTTAACGATGCAAGCGACATCAATAAATTCGATAGTCAACTATTGGAAGCACGAAAATTTGAGTGAAATAAAGAAAATAATTAGTGCAAATCAGTTTTGCTACCTTGACGACTGACTAATTATTATATGAAAATCTTTTGGAGTCAGATCAAGCAGAAGAGCTTATAACTTGTTGTGAACACCGGAATTGCGAACTGAGGTCGGGTAGATCCTGCATAGAATGAATTCAAGATCAATTGTTTGAACGATTAAGAAAAATTGAAAATATGTTGAGGATTAAACTTCAACAGTAATTTTAAGCTATATAAGAAAAAATTTTTTATAAGATATATAAAAAAAAAGGTTATACATGTAAAAATTACTTTTCAAGATGTCTCTCATCACACATTTGGCAAAAATAATAAATCTATACTATTATTAGGTAACATTCATAATCAAGCGGGCTACGAATCTACGCAGAGCGCGAGATTCGTGGAAAGCTGATCAAAAGCTGTCAAGGAATTTGATTTCAAACATAATGAAATAAATCTTATGCATACAAAACTAAATGTTTTTACTGTCGCTTGAAGATTTCTGATTTAAGATGATATGGTAGAATTTGATTTTTGCCATTCAGAAGTACGCTCCTCAACACACATATGTATATAATAATAATATAATAATAATATAATAATAGCGGTTTCAGCGTTAATTAGGCCGTAGGCCTGTCGCCGATTCTTAACATTGCAAAACATTCACAGTATTTTGCGGTCTCGAACTCGCAACTCACTGCTGCAATTCTGCTGTGCTTAACCGCCCGGCCTTCTTGCAGATTCTGACCAGAAACTGGCGCACAGAGCTGGGATCGAACCCGCGCCTCTCTGCGCCAATCCTTGTACTCTGAACTGTTACCACTGGGCCACCCTGCCCTTGACGGCAGGGTGGCCCTGCCCCCTATAAATATTAGTTCTGATTCGAGAATAGTTTGACGATTACGAAACAAGTATTCATACAATGAACATAAATAAGCAAATTTCACTTTCTACATTTAAAATCAGCATTTTTTAAATCCTAATTTATTTATTAATAAAGTTTTCAGAGAACTCTCCATCGAACGTCCAACCAGTATGGCCTTACCGAAGGTATACGTAAAATGATCTTCGTTAACCAAACATATTAAAATCCTGAATAAAACCTATTAACATATTGATATTCAGGTATTTAAGTCGAATATTATAGTATGGCTTAAAATTGTGGCTTAAAATTAACCCATGAAAAAGTCTGCAGCAAAACCAGGCTTAGCAAAAGAAGGTTCACCGAACAACCCATTTTTGATCCGTTTCCTTGACCGATTTATCGAAAACTCAGTAACTGTTCAATTATAAACACAGTCAATCGAAGCTCAGTGTGTGCTTCTCAAACTCAGTGAAGCCCCGTCTGGATGAGCTGCAAGATGCAGCTTCTTTTATGGGGAAAAAACTCCCACGCACACACCTCCACACATGCAAACCCATCCACACAGACACACACACGCTCCCGCACACACACACACACACCCACACACACACACACACACACACACTCCCACGTGAATTGGAAAATGGTAGGTCCTTTATTCGCGATTGGTCAGATATGTTCTCTATCCATTTCACTTTTTAGGGGGAATTAAAAGACGTATTTTGGGTCCTCACTACGGAATCTTTTTTAGGAAGGTCATTTGTGGTCACTTCGAATTTTCTCCCAAAAAATTTCTCTGCCAATAACAACCATCGGACCATTGTTCCTTACATAGCATCACCCACTTCTATGTCTAAGAAACAAATATCGACTCGGAAACTGAAATTGATGTTCATCCCGAATTCAACGGAAGTAAAAATTTCTATTCAATTAATTAAATTAACTTGATGATACTGAATTGCATTGAAGTTAGAGTGTTATCTTTTATTTCAAAGTTCTTTTTTAATTTAATCAATTTTTAAGCGTAGTCACCGTATTTCATAGATCCCTCAATTGCAAAGTACTCCATGAATATTAAAAAATTCGGAAACACGAGTACAGTGCGAGTAAATATATTTTGTTATTGTTTATGCATTCATGTACTAATTTCAGAAATAGTATTTCTGTCCATTTCAATTCTTGCCCCCAAAAGAGTTAAGGAGATATGCGGTCTTTGTGCGTGATATACGATTTTTGTACGTGATATCCATTCTTTCTACGTGATATATAACGATCTGTCTCGGAGACATGCAATGTTAGTTCGGTAATATTCGCAATATATGAGTAATAAATAATAAAAAAGTCCTGTTGCTCTGACATATCCACCACATCCGTCCGTAGTGTACCCGTTACGGAATAAACAGATGATAAATATAGCATAAAATACATGGTTTAGTGACCGGACGTAATTGCTTTTCCATCTTTTATTTCGCGATAATATTTAATTATTGCTGTTGAAACCTAACCTAATTTCAATAATATACTCATAGAGTGCTAAACAAAGGAGTTCAGTAATTTTTTTTAAAGTAATTAAATGAAGAAATTGAATTTGAATACGCGTGTGGTTAATGTTGATTTAATTCAGAAATATTTTATTTGATTTCAGTATATATTTTTCTTTTTTTACTCATGTTCAAGGAAATTCAATCCAGTTAAATTTAATATTTCTTCAATTGTGTTTAAAGTTGCGAATTTGAGATTATCTGAACATGGTTGCTTATATTAAATAAGGTTTGATTTGAAGATGATCAAGATGTATTCGTCACTTATGAAGAATAAAAAGCAATCTTTCTAATTAATATAAAAAATAATTATGACAATTTATTTTTTTGGTTTGTCCGTTGAATTCGTGCTACGGATTAAAGATGACACAGATTCTAAAGAGGAATTTTTCATTGGTATTTATATTTTGGATCTAAAACCATTCCCGTATTAATGAACCAATTAGTTTTAGTTTGAGATTGCTTCAAGTTTATACATTTTACATTATTTTCAACTTGCATTTTTTAATGAACTTTTACTGCGAGGTTGACGCTATAATCTTATTTGAAAACTCAACACATACTGAACTATAACAGCGATAACTACATATAGGCACCATCGACGAGATTCAACATTCTGGTCACATAATTTAATTTAAATCTCATTTTAGGTTTGTCGTTAAAAAATAGAAAGTATTAAAGGCATTAAATATTTTCTGCAGCTTAAGATTTTTTCAACAAATTCAACATCGGACTTTCAATTCATTAGTGCCTTCTTGCAATAATATTGGAATATTTGCCCAATATGCATTATAATCGAAGTTTAGATTTGATTGAGCGATTCGGAAGCACAAAACAATCTCTGAAAATAGTCACTCGTTTGATACAACGATTCAAGCATTCAGGATATTTTAGTTTAAAACATGTGAATACGAATATTTTGGTTGCTGTACGTATTTTATATAAATTTCCGAGCTGATGGTAGAGCTGGTATTTAAAACTTTTTAATTGAAGTAATGTAAATTTACTTGGCGTTTTCATGAGTTTTGAAATTTTATTCCCAATATACGAATAATTATTTTAACATTTTGACTTGTATTAATTTTTTATTTCATGAAGCAAACGATATACCCACATCATGAAATATATACTAGATACTCTAGTATTCACCATTGATACTAGAGGGTTCCTAGAAGCTAGAGTCTAGGCCTGCATGGCACTTGACAGTGTACGCCTGCAAAATATCTATGTTTGTGAAGACTAAATACAAGGGCAAAGAGCTCAGATTTAATGAACACTTGCGGCATGAGTCACACAGAGGATCATATGAGGAAAACTGGCACCTTTTCTTCTCTTTGAAATTTCGTGTATAACTTCGTTACGCATAAGTCAGGTTTCGTGTATGACTTCGTTCGCAACTTCGTCACACAGAAGACCGGTTTCGTGTATAACTTTGTCACACAGAAGACCGGTTTCGTGTATAACTTCGTCCCGCTGAAGCCCGGTTTCGTGTTTAACTTCGTCACAAAGAAAAGCCCAGTTTTTTCCAGTGGGAAGATGAGGAATCGCAAACTACACAGCTGCACAAAGCAATGTTAAACATTTGCGATGTAGAACACACAAGAAACCGTGCGAAACGAACTGGTGCTGCCTTGTCTCACTATCGATCGAAAGAGTCGAATATTGATACAAAAATACAAAGCATGTGACGTTTATGAATGAGGATCATACATCAACTTCTACTCTATCAAGTTGCCCATAAATCAGAATATTCTCAGACTCTTCTTTGCTGCATTAATGTTATCGTCTGTTATCGTGAGGAAATCTGTAGTTAATTCCTCAGAGATGTCTTCACGTACCTATGGTTATGCGCGAGGTGGCGAGATGACACACCGCATTCACTACGCTGCATGCGCCATAGTTGCCGGAATTCAAAGTACATCCTAGAACCTAAACTATGCCCTACAGTACTCGTATTAATTTGGGCGTTCGTTAGATTTCTTTCTTATTTTTAGTGACAATCCTGGTGATATGCAAATCAGCCCAAATTAGACTGCAGTTCATAAATTGACCAAATAACAGGCCACTTTTACGCATTCCTCCTTCCAACATTGCTGCAGCTGGCAACCAAGTCTCGAGGAAATTTTCTTCGCCTTAGTCCGTGAGGAGAAAAAATGCTGACAATACGAGCTGCATGTATTATCTCTCTGAAACGTGATCGATTTCAATAAGTTCAATCGAAGACCGGTCCTAGATTTAAACTAAATCAAAAGTATAATCCTACGGATAGAATAGTCGAACTAGCGAATATTAAATGAATCCAACATAGTTCTGTTCAAGACGAGATCAAGTTATAGGTAACGGTGTGAATTATAGATGCGAATTAGAATACTGAAATTAAATTTGGCCAATAAAAGAATTTTCCTTCTATTGAGAGAATTTTTAAATCCTACTCTATGAATCCACAGATCATTCATTCACTTTCAAGAATTCAGCACAAAATCTTCTATCGTAACTTAACTATATACAGCGACGCCGATGCACTTAATTGCTTACAGGCTCAGATTCGCAGTGTCTGCCAGTTGGTCAATCTCGGCTCATGACGGCGCCCTCTGGGCGAGGTTTACTGGAGACGTCTCCTTGAGGCACCTCGAGCGACTTCTATTAATTCTTCCGCCCGCGCTCCATCAGATGCGTAATACTCGGGTGATGAATGCCGTTGTGATGTTCTCTTGTATGCGCTGTACTCGGCTCGGGTGATGGATGCCGTTGGGATGTTCCCTAGTATGGGTATGCGCTGGACTCGGGTGATGACTATTTGGGATGCAAGATTTCTCAGCGGTGGTCCAGTCGCCGTCTCTCGTGGTGGCTATCTTGGCTTGGAGAATACCCTCGGTCGATCACGAATTCTTCTTCGTATGAAATTAATGAAACTATGAATCCGCAAGTAGTTTGTATAAGTTGGCTTCGATGAACAACAGCAGAAAATTCGTATAACAAGGCTCGCGTTGTGGCTTCCGACAGTTAATACTGGGTGTTCGTCTTAATTCGTCGCGGTTGTCTTTGAACACTTTCTCACTCGTCGCGGGTGTCTTGCAAACACATTACATCTCACACATGCAGTGCTCTTCCCACAAATACGCCGGCGTCTATCTATCGGCTAACTCGGTAGAAAACCGTCCAAGTCCTTTCTCGCAGCTCGACTCGTTTCCTCACTGCACAGACCCTCCGTTTGGGTCGCGCCACAAAGTCAACGAAACGGCCGAATGCCTCGAACTCCAGCGCGGAACTCACTTGCAGTCCGCCCGCTCAGCTCTTAAATACTCCGCCGGTACCGCGCAAGCGCACTAGACGGCCTGAGTTTTTCCTCTAAATCCGAATTTCTATTTTTATTTATAACTTATTATTCATATTCCTAATCATAGTTTATGTTGGATATTCTTGTAGTCCAATGTTTATTTGCGAGCTCTAAATTTGCGAGTTCAACGCGTTTTTGTTTCCAGTTTACCGCCAGCAGCTCTTACTTCCGATCGAAATAGATTCTCAAGATGGCGAAATTTAAACATTTAATTTTTTGAATTTTAATTTTTTCATTTAATTGAATCTTTTCAAAGGGTATTCACCATGCTGCATCCCAGCAGTTATTGTCCAAGGTGACGAATAAAAGCAGTTAATCTTTTTAAGGAACTTCCCCTTAAGTAATTGATACGGTGATTAACTTTTGGGGAGCTAGAAGAGTTGAGTAAAAAAAAGGAAATAATAAGTGTAAATCAGTTTTGTATCCTTGTCGATTGATTAATTATTATAGTGAGATCTTTTGGAGTCAGATCAAGCAGAAGAGTTTTAAGAAGAGTTACCAACACTGGGAATGCGAACTGAGGTCGGGTAGATCCTGCTGAGCAATTCGAGATTCAGCAACCTTCATGTGATGAATGAGCAGTAGACTAGTTACAAATTGGCCATGATCACCTAAAATTTTAATTTAGGAACGTGATGATCTATTTTTTGTCCTTGAATTTCAGGACTGTGAGAAAATTACTCCACCCAACCAGAGTACAATTGGATTTTTTGGAGTATTGAATAGGATGGCCAAGTGGTGAAAGTTCTGAGTACCAAGATTGGAGGTGAGAGATGCGGATTTGATTCCAGCTCTGTACGTGCAAAAGTTCCTGGTTAGAATCGGCGAGGAGACGGGGCGTTTATACACAGCAGAACTGGAGCAGTGAGTCGCGTGTTCAAGATCATAACAAGCTGTGAACGTTCTGCGATGTTAAGAATCGGCGACAGACCTACGGAAGAATCGGCGACAGACCCCTATGAAACCGCCAAATCTATAGCGCTACTTTGGCTTCAACTTGAATTACTGTCACACTCACAGAGAGGTTGTTCTTGTGTAGGGGAAGCGGGCTCCAACCCTAACAAAAGTTAAGGCATGATACAGAGTCTGCGAGAGGCTCGCTATCGTTGGGGTAAGGTTATTCTGGGTCTGCTCGGCCACTCGACCGCAATCAGCGACTAGTTAGAGTGGCCTTGCCGACTTTATAGTCTCCTGAGAGTGAGGCAAGAGTGGGCTTGGCCGAACCTATCCAGCCCATAAACTGCCCAGAGACTGCCCTTCAAGCCCACAGCGGAAGGCAGTAGGCAGAATCCTGCCTGAGGTGCATGGACGAGCTTGTCTGCACCTGCGTAACTAAATGCATGCATATGTCGTGCCGAAATCGCGGTTTCATGGAATCGGCAGCCAGTTGTCAAATCTGTAGTATCGACAGCATTTCTATACTATAGGAATCTGGGGTTAGGTCAGCCAAGTTCTTTTTAGCGCATTTTCTCATTTATGGAGAAGCTATTGTTTGAGAAGCGCTATTTTAATTGTGCTCGCCATGTCCGTCTGTCCGTCCGTCTGTCTGTCTGTCCGTCCGTGACTTCACGTTTTCGTCGAGGAGAAAATGCGCTCTCTATCGCTCGCTTCAGTGAGTACCTAGTTATATTTTTTATTATTTAAATATTAGAGAACTCGACAAAACTTGATCTAACCTTCTTTAACTCTAACTGTCGATTTATGTTCCATTAAAATCTAATATCCGATTTTCTGAATCAGCAACCAAATGCAGGATTCTACAGATTCAGCAACTGGCTAACTATTCCATGGAATGGACAATTCCGCGATTATTGCACGACATTTCATATACTAAAATCCAGTCTCGGCGGCGCCCGTTCGCGTACATGCGTGCGTACGTACGTGTTTTATTTGCTTGACGGCTACATTTGACTTCGATTTCTTAAATTTACGATTTAAACAATCACATAAACTTCCAATTTGCATTTCTTTCTTTTTTATTCTCTAATGTAAGAGATAACGTTTAATTTGAATTTAATTAATGGTTTGTCACTGGTAACCTAAAACTGGTTAAAAGGTGACAAAAGCTGCCCGGGCAACTATCGCCCTGTCAGTTTGACAAGTGTCGTTTGCAAGGTAATGGAATCTGTTGTGAGGGATCGATTGATGGATCATTTGACTGCTAATAATCTCCCATTAGACTACTAACATGGCTTTATCGCCGGGAAATCCTGCACCACTAAGCTCTTGTCGACTCTGAACGAATGGACCCGCCTGCTGGACGAAAGGGAGCCAGTAGATGCTGTGTACTTTGATTTTACCAAGGCATTTGACAGTGTCCCACACGATCGGCTGTTGCGTAAATTGAAGTCATTGGGAATTGAGAGTAATATACTCAAATGGATCAGAGATTTTCTAGTAGGGAGGCGACAACGTGTCAGTATTAATGGGTCCGTATCAGACTGGGCTTCAGTGCGCAGCGGCGTGCCACAAAGAAGCGTTCTCGGGCCTATTCTATTCGTTGCGTTTATAAACGATCTGCCAGAAGCTGTGTCTAGCGTTTGCTCGATGTATGCTGACGACACAAAAATTTATAATACAGTGAAGAATACGTCGCAAAAAGTACAGTTGCAAGGTGATCTTGACAGGCTGGTTGACTGGGCTGATAAGTGGCAGCTGCGTTTTAACGCGGACAGATGTAAAGTTATCCACCTTGGAAAGAATAATGAACAGCAAGATTACAGTATGAGAAGACACGGTTGCAACGACAGAGTGATGATGTCGAAGTCGACAACGGAAAAGGATTTAGGAGTTAATATCGACAATGAGTTAAAATTTTCTAAGCCTATTTAAGGTCAAGGTAATAAATCCAATAAACGACTTTGACTGATCAGACGCTCTTTCGAGTTCCTAGATGCAGAAGCGATTAAGCAGTTGTTTGTTGCTGTCGTGCGCCCGAACCTAGAGTTTGGAAACGTCGTGTGGTCACCGAAATTTGAAAAGGACAAAAATTTAATAGAGAGTGTTCAAAGATGCGCAATATGGATAGTTCCGGGCTTGAAAGGCAAGTCCTATGAGGAAAGATTAAAGATTATGTAGCTTCCAAGCCTCAGTTATCGACGTCTGCGTGGGGACCTCATTGGAGCATACAAGTATACTCATGGCTTATACAAGGTCCCAGAAGGATTACTAGAATTTGAAACAAGAACCAACGCCAGAGGCCACGGAAGACTAAAAAAATTGTGTTATAACACATCATGCGACAACATTTCTTCTCGCTTCGAGTCACCGACTTGTGGAACAGCCTCCCTGATAGCATCGTTGACGCTCCGAGTATGAGCGCCTTCAAAAACAGACTAGAGGAAGCTATGCAGGAGCATTTGTTCAGTCATAAAATGCCTAGCAAATTACGGACCAGGCAATAAGTCAAGCAGCTATCTCAATCAATCGTCAGTTATGAAAAGATCGGGTTCCAAAGGCCGGATCCCCTGTGAATCAAGTTACGAAAAGTTCAAGAATCGGCAACAGGCCATGGGCCTATTTAGTCAATGCCGACACTATTCTATTTTTATGGCGGCGTGTGACAGTTTTGTATCATTGCCAGGTATATATATCGTGTTATGCAATATTATGATGTCTTAGGCAGGAAACAAGGTCTCGGGAGGATTACCAGAATTTGAAAAAAGAACCTACACCAGGGCCACAGCTAGAAACTAAATTATCTGTGTTGCAACTAATCGACGCAACAAAACTTCTCGCTTTGAGTCACCGGTATGTCGAACACGAACGCGTCACCGCTCCGTGTATGAACGCGTGCAAGAACAGACTAGGTAAAGCTATGGAGAAATATGTATATGGTCAGACATGCAATGCCTAGCACCATATCGAACTTGGTGGAAGACTAGTAGCTATTTCAACTCTCTTTAGTTTTGAAAAGATCCGGTCTAAGGACCTGTTAGTAGCTAGCAAAAGGGGTGTATCGTCACACTTTCCATAAACAGCTTAAATCATAGGTTACCCCAAATCTTACCCAACAAAGTTAACCAATTACCTTCAAATTACTCACCGCTATGAACTATCTGCAAACGTCGATTGAAGCTCCGGGATTCGAACGCAGATCCTCCGCGTTGTAGTCCACGCCTGTACCAGCTAGGCCACGCGAGCATCTTACCAGCGTAGGCTCTATGAACTACTTAACTATAATACGGAACAAATGATTCGCCATCATCTGGCGAATTGAGGAATAGCTATATTCGTGGTTGAACTTGATAAATATTATTCATAATGCACTAATTTCAAAAAATGAACAAAGTAGCCATTCGTATGATCCCGTCAGTTAGATGTGAGTATTAGAGCTAAATTTGTTTAGTAATTTATCTAATTGCATTAGCTTCATGTCATTCGATAGTTTGATAGGAAAATTAACAACGTACGCAAATCATTAGTCTACTGAAATCGCAAGTTCTCCAAGAGTTTTAATGCAAAGAAAGCGCCTTAGCGCTAAATGAATTCACCATATCTTCTATGAAAACGTTTCGGTGACCAGCACTGAAACGCAGGAAAAACCGATCAATTTTATGAACCGATGATGGTGCTGGTTTACACATTTTCACTGAAAATATAGTGAATTTCCTCGGTATTTTCTTTGCTCTAACATTTACTGTTATTAACGCGTTTTCTGTATATCCATGTTAGAAAACTTTCTCATGATAAACTTATTGATATCTCGCTTTAGCAAAGCGTGAATGACCTTCAACGTTTCTGTTAGAGTGTTAAAACTGGAAGAGCATATAAAATTCTTACGTAATTCGAAGTATTAAAATACTGACGTGAAATAAATATCACAAATGGCACCGGAAATTGCCCAAAATATCGTGCTATGCGAATGAACTAGATGGAGGTTGAAATTCATTCTCCCGTCACTGTTCCCAACCCCTACCCTCCTCCCTCTCAAAACACCCCCATGCACGGCCTGCTTAGCTGCTCTGTTAAGCTTCCTGCCGGGCAATCGATGTACCAGCGCTAAAACAGCGCAGAGTTCCGTCCCTGCCGAGCTGCTAGAATTTTGTCTATATCAGCCATGGCGCAAATCAGTTTTAGGGATAGATGGTCGGTTATAATTTCACGGCTCCATCCTGCTAAAGCGCGACCAGCCCGGCTAAACCCGGCGCCGGTCTCGGCTCAAAATTTTAACTGGGATAGTAGAGCTTACCAATATAATATACCACTAGCAATAAATGCTTAAGAATACAATAGAGTGGTAAGCCGTTATCAGTTAATTCAATACAAGCGAAAATTAATAGCATCATGGTTAAATTTTTAATCCATTTCCCAATGCTTTGACAAATTTCGATGTGGCAGCGTTCCTCACAGCAGAGAATACACAACACTGATATATAATGTTTGGTTTCACAACGCTGATTTTGTTACCATTAGTTGAATATCAATAACTTTTTGCATTATATCTTCGAATGTGAAGGAAAAATGTTTTTCCACGATCATCATAACCCACGATTCTGAATTTCTTTAGTATGCTATTTGTATTCAGCGAGTTACAGAAACAGGTATTGATAGTAAATCACGTATAAATTCAATTGCCTCTCCCTTCCTCTCACTGCAGAGGAAGGGGGACGATATTTTTAATCACCTAGTCAGACTCGGCCAGAGCTTTCCCTCATGCGGGGACGACCCTAATACGTACCGCTCAACGGCCGCCAGCTTAAGGACCAGGCTCTGGTAGCTGTCTGATTCGGGGACCGAAATGTAGACTAAAAAGCGGACATAGAGAAGCTGATGGACTATGCTCCCCGAGTCCAAGGCGTTCCCTAATCTAGAGCCGCCCTCGGCTCTAAATTTGTTAGGGAAAGGCCGGTTCAATCAAGTCACGAAAAGTATAAGAATCGGCAACATGCCATGGGCCTAGTTCTTCATTGCCGACACTTCTATTCTATTCTATCACCGCTCTATGAAGTTCCTCGATTTACATCAATTTCTGAATTTGAATAACGATCGAGTAATAGGAGCCACCACAAGAGAAAGAGAGGAGCTGTAGGGCTGTTTGCGAATTGGACAAGATCTAAGCTTCCATACTCTGCAGAGATACGTTAGTGGTTGTAAGCTGCATAACCTCACGTATAGCAAACAATTCAGCCCGTAGTACAGGGTGCATAGGATTCAGCAGCCACCTAGTTGCCAAGTATATAGGCTACCCCCACCCGATCTCTGCCGCGTCTTCGCCGTGGGGGTACCCTGGCCTGCGCAGCGGCCGTATGCCCGGCATACTCGTGGGTCAGGCCAAAATGGCAGAGCCCGGAACGCTACCCCCCGCCCTGATCGCTACCGGATGGAGGCTCCTCTCTTCATTTTTTCACCTGAGGGTAGGGGAACCTTGGCCTCCCTTTTTCTTACCCACATCTTTGGCCGTCTTTCTTTCCTGGGGCTCCTTATGCCATTCTTTCCTCCCATCTTTTCTTCCGACTCGTCCTTCTCCTGACCCAGGGTATCCATCTCAACCCCGGTCCGCACCCTTGCTCAGTCTGCTTCCTCCCAGTTACGTGGCGACGAGGATATTCGTTTCTGTGCTCCAGGTGCAATGCCTGAACCCACAAGCGATGCTCCGGACAGCGCTTCATAAATCTCTACTCGGAAGACTGGATCCGCCCTACGTGCAGACGTCCCGACCCGATCCAGCCAGACCCTCCTCCCCATCGCCCCCCAGCCTCCCCTTCCATGCTGGCCCCCTCCCGCCTCTGCGTCCTCCAGTTTAACTGCAATGGGGTGCAATCCAGTGCAGTTGAACTGGCTGCCTACTTCGCCAAAAACGACGTGACGGTTGCTTGTCTCCAAGAGACCAAGCTATCAGCTGCATCCCGCTCCCCCTCCTTCCCAGGATACGCGCTGGAGCGCAGGGACGGCCCCGGAGGTCACGGTGGCGGTCCCATCCTGTTCCTCCATCCTGTTCCCCATCCTGTCCCGTACACCGGGCGAGACATCTCTCTCCTTCTACGTGGCGACACCACCATGGAAGCCATAGCAATCTCTACCCCTCTTAATGGCTCCCCTCTTTGCATCATCAATGTTTACATCCCACCGGCCTCCTTGCCCCCGGGATATTCCCCGGAGCTCTCAGACAGTTTCCATACCGGGCGACTGTCTGATAGTAGGCGATTTTAACGCCCATCATCCCACCTGGTTTTCCCATACGGAAGACCAGAGAGCCGTAGCGCAAAGAGCAGTAGTCGACGACTTCGTTGCCGGTTTCTCCCTCGCCTACCTCAATAAGGACTCCCATACCCGCCTCCCCTCTCATGGCCCGCCCTCCTCACCGGACCTCGCCGTCATCAGTGGTCATCTACTCCTCAACACCTCCTGGACTCCTCAAGTCGCCCTCAACTCGGACCACCTCCCCAGCCTGATTCATCTCCCTTCTTCCATCTACTCCCCGACCCCCCGTGCCGCCCACTCTTACGTCAACTTTAAAAAAACTGACTGGTCTACCTACATGGCAGCCATCGAAGCGGCACTCGATATGGTCCCTCCCCCCACGTCGTGTGGCGGAGAGTCAACCTTGAAAGAAGTCTTGACGACTGCTGCCAGACAGCATATCCCTGCCGGATTCTGGAAGGACTGCTCCCCCTCTGTCAACCCTGGCACCCAGTTGCTCATCGCGTAATCCATCCGACCCCCGTATAACGCTGACAGGGCGGTAATCCAACCGACCTCCGGCTCCAAGAACTCAACCTGGAAATTTGCATTTCCATTCAGACCCATGCTAGGAACACATGGCGAACACATCTTGCGTCGTGCAGCAGGCGCACAAACCAGTCTAAGCACTGGAATCTCCTTCGCTCCCTAGCCGGAAAGCAAAACCGCCCTCCTCCCAATCAGCCAATTCGATTTGGTCGGAATTCCCTCTCCTCCCAGCGGAAGATATCATCTGCTTTCTGCAAGTTATTTACCTCGATCGCTCCTCACTCCCAAAGCCCCAACACCAGCCGCCTCATTCGTCGAATCCGGGCTAAACATTCCCTCGATAGGGACTTCTCCCTTTCAAACCCGACATGGTAAAGCTCACCATTGCAGCCGCCAACAACTCTTCCGCTCGAGGCCCAGACGACCTCAAGGTCCTTCATCTTGAGCACCTCGGCCCACGTGGTCTCCAGTTCCTCACCCGTATTTTTTACATCTCCGTCTCCACAGCCTCAATCCCATCCATTTGGAAAAATTCAATAATTATTCCAATCCTCAAACCGGGCAAACCCGGAAACCAGGGCTCTTCATACCACCCTATCTCCCTCCTCTGCCCTGCAGCTAAGACCCTAGAGCGTTTTGTGCTCCCTTACATCTTAGGATCCCTCAATACTGTCCCCTCGCAACATGGTTTCAAACTGGGACACTCCACAGTCACCGCCCTCCTCCCGCTCGCGCATCAGATCACGACAGGTTTTAACTCTCGACGCCCTCCAGCCCGCACTGCCGCCGCGGCAGTCGACCTCTCGAAGGCTTTCGACAGTGTCGACCACCCTCTCCTCCTAAGCATGCTCGCGGTCTCGGACCTACATCACAATCTGCTCCGCTGGCTGTGCTGCTATCTCAGAGGCAGGCAGGCATCTTGCCTCTAACACAATCGCCTTTCAGAGCCAGCCACTCGGGCGTTCCCAAGGCTCGGTCATCTCGCCGGCCCTCTTTAACCACTTCATCTCCGATATCCCAGTGCCGATCCCCAACATTGCCTCATGCGCTGACGACTTTACCATCTTCGTGTCGTCCCCGAGGCTCGACGCTGCTGAGTCTGAGCTCGCCATGCTCCTTCGCAGCGTCTCAGATTGGTCGGGTAATAAGAAACTGGCCGTGGCTCCGGGCAAGTCCTCGGTCACGCTCTTCACCCCAGATACGCACCAATCCCGATACCACCCATCTGCCAAAATCTGCAACGGCATCATCCCCCTGGTTAAAACCCCCAAAATCCAGGGCGTCACCTGGGATACGCACTCCACATTCTCACTTCATGCAAGAGTCATAGCCACGAAAGCGAAGGGTTTACTTCGCATCTTAAAAGCCCTTGCTGTCATTAACTGGGGCTCCTCCAAGGAGGACATAATTGCCACCTACCGAACCATCACGCGCCCAATCCTCAACTACGCGGCCTCCATCTGGTACCCTGTTGCCTCACGCACAGCAATTGCCAGTCTGCAACAATACAAAACACTGCATTGAGATGAGCCACCGGCTGCCTCAAAATGGCCCCAATCGCCCATCTTCACCAGGAGACCGGCGTCCTCCCTTTGTCCGCGCACCTGGACCTGGCACAACAAGTATATAGGCCAGCAGAGAAAGCTCCAGTAGCGGGACGCGACCCGTCAGTATAGATTTGTAAATGTTAAGGATGAAACTGTTTACAAAAGTCGTGAAAGCATTTCTCTGCGAGTTCAGGAGGCATTGCATTGACTAGAGTTCAGCAAGTGCAGGCAAATGCCGGAGGAAAGATCAACATGAGTTGTAAATGTGGACATCAATGACGTTGAAATTTGCTGCTGGGGAGGAATGTTCAGCTTCTGAAAACTTTGACGTGTTTCTACAATGAAAGGCGTGGCCAAAAGGATTTCTTGACCCTGGAACGTTAACATAGAAGCTACTTGATCCCTGAAGACATACACATACTGAGCGCCCACTTCAACCTAACATTGACATCTTTGAGGTTCTGGTTTTATTTATTGCAAAGACTCATGAATATGAACGGTCGTGACGTAATACGGACAGGTGAGACAATTAATATAGGGAAAATAGCAAGAATCTTCGCTCTTCTGAACAAAATTACGAATCGTGATCACATGATCTGAATAATTTGTCTTCATCCTGTCCCTAGACGAAGCCAAATTCATCACATAGAAAAAATTTTCACCCTGAACAACAGAAAGCTAACTTTGCAACTGAGAGCTGTTGCTGTGTCATCCACAGCGCGTAATGAACAAGTGCTAGGCTCAAAATTTCCATTGTGTACATTTGGGCTGTCGGTGAACATAATATATAAGAATAAATGATTTTAAGCAATCATGCAACAACGTAAAAATCATCGTGTACAAGTGTTCCATGGTGCGCAGAAGTTACCATGTTTTACAATTAATGTATTCTCTCTAAAGCAACGTCAATATAATAAATAATTAAGTATTTTTGCCTTGTAATCTTATATCGACGATGCAAAACTTTGAGGCGCTGAGGTGGGCGGGATATGTCGTCTGTGGTCCAACTTTGCTGGCGATGAACTTTGCTAGAAGTGATCGAACATGGCTTCTTCTTTAATTTATATGCTCTGCAAAACAGGGAGTTTCACTGAGCATTCAACGTAGTTCAGCAAATAAGATTTTAGTTGCTTATTGCACTAAACGGCGTGTTTTTCACGTCAGAGCCCTGGATAACCATTCACTAAACCGAGGCGTTCACTGCCACCTTTTGTCGGTTCAAAGTCCACAGAAGATTGCATATTCGTGGTCTGCCTTTGAGGTCTGATTCTCTCATTGCGGAACATTGTTTGGCTAATTGATATTACGCAAAAATTATCGATTTGATTACTGATTATTTAAGTTAGGTATACCCTCATTATTTTCTGTTAATCAAATTTAGAAAACGATATATCTTTCTTCTTTTAAGATAGATTGCACAAATTAGACTAGAGGATAAAAAAACTGCTCAAGTGAACTAATTATTTATTGCAAGCAATAAAACTTTGCAATGCAAGTAATCCACTCTACTAATATAATTCTGATAGTAAATACACTTGATAACACAACACCATGCCCATATACAATTTTACAATACGGACAAGGCATCATTATTTTAGGATGAAAGTGTAGAACTTGTAGAGGCACTGGAAATACAATGAAATAATTATATTTAATAATGGGAAGAATGAGCAACTTTCGTCACAGGGGAAGTCGAGCAGCCCCTACTTCTGGCAGAGGAGGAAGTAGAGCAGCCCCTACTTCTGGCAGAGGTAGAGCAGCCCCTACTTCTGGCAGAGGGGGAAGTAGAGTAGGTCGCACGCCCTGTCGTCCATGTAGTAGAACCTGTCCTCTGCCAGCGCCAGGCAGTTCTCCTCATCGCCGCCCTGAGGCTCCAGCGAGAAGCCTGCGCACGAAGCCAGCGCGTTTAACTCATCGTCTAGTAACTGTCGTTACCGTCAGGTACGAATAGCATTAAAGACGGATGATTCATCGTGGAAAAACAGTCAGAAGTTTGTTTACTGAAGAACACTTTTTGACCAAGCCAAGTAAGAATAATGTTGATGGCGGATAAAGTCTCATATCAAAGGGACTTTGCCAAAAGGAAAACTGGCATTACCTGGCTTTTTGGTGCCTATAGCTTTAAAGACAAACTAAGTATCGTGGAGAAAGGTCAGCAATTTGTATACGGAATAACTTACCAGGAATTGGTATACTATCTTCGGCCCTACTGGGCTGAACCCATGCTCTTTCTACTTTCCTCATTACTTACACCTTAACTCGTTACTGACAGAGAACCTAAATAAAAACTTACATCCAATGTGTCTTGACCGTTTGATAGAATGGATTTGACCAAGCATACAGTTTCGTTCCGGAATTATATAACATGATATATTATAGCGGTGCCATATAGGGGCATCAGCCTCGATTTAGCCATGTTGGCAAATAGCCGGCTATGCTATGACAAAAGTTAGCCAATATGGCAACTCGGTGAGCCTTCCCACTGGGCCACCCGAGTTCGAATCATTAAACAAATGACAGACGTCGATGACTGAGATACAATTAAATATCGTTTTGTAAGAAAGGGAAAATTGAACAATACAAAAGTTATAAACAACTAGCGCCATTATACACACAGCAGCGCCCAGCACCACCATTGTACACACAGCAGCGCCCAGCACCACCATTGTACACACAGCAGCGCCCAGCACCGCCATTATACATACAGCAGCGCCCAGCATCGCCATTATACACACAGCAGCGCCCAGCACCTGGCACCCAGCCCTCCTCGCACTGCGCGGCGCTCAGCCCTGGCGAGGCGGTTCAAGTCGAGATTTTAGAGTCAACCTCGCGACACCAGGCGCCGGGAATTCAAAGTTCCCACTTCACAAATTAGCTACCAAAGTCTCTGGATTCCCTTGCACAAAAAATGGTCCTGTTTCAAATACCATTTGGATTGTAAAATTTATTGACATCATGTAGAATACAACCATAATGCGCGAAAGCGAAATTAGATGCGATGCAAATGTGTGCAAATAAATACTTTTTCGCGTCCCGGAGACAGTAGCCCAGCTACCGATCATCTAAAGCTCCTGCCGAAAATACCCTAATCTGGCACATGCAAAGCAACTAAAAGATATTGACTGCGTGATATTTTAGAATGATCCAAGTAAAGTTGAAATCCTCGTCAAAAATTGTCTATTCTACATGAAAGTTTTCGAATTAGCAGGTACAGCTAATTAGCACTCGGAATGTGTGTCACATCGAGTCACAGTTTTCAAATCGCCGTCCTTCAATAGGAATGTTTTTTCATGAAATGAATTTATTGGAATTTCAATTGACATTTCAAGAAAAAAGATACTTTTTAAGTCATTCAAACTCTGCGACGCTTAGTACATATTACGATTAAGCTCTGACATATATTACATATTTTTTATAAATTTTCTTGAATAAGCCGGTTCTTTTATTTAATACAAATTTCTGCAGCGAGAAATGCAGCGAGTCTCCTGTGAAGCTTTCCAGCGTGGGTTGGAGGCCGTCATTGAAAATAAGGATAGTCATATTAAATAAATAAATATGTGAATTTCTTAGTTAATTCTTGGCTGTAAGATCGTTAGATGAAAAATTAATTTACCTGTTTGTTTCATAAAGAAATAAGAAAATCATGCGTTGCCATAAGTATGGCAGATACAGTATAACTGGGCCATAAATTCTATTCTAAAAAAATTCATGTTAACTTCTTGGTTACGGCACTCACCCACACAGGCCAGCAGCGCGCTCAGGACCAGCAATGCTCTCGTCATCTCGGCAGTTCTTATTTCCCTGCGTTAGGAAGGAACCTTGAGCGTTAGTTCTTGAACGTTTTATAGGCTATATCTCTGCAGCCGTATATTATAGGCTCTCTCCACAGCCGTATATTATAGGCTCTCTCAGCCATATAGGCTCTCTCTACAGCCATATATGCTCTCTGCATCCATATAGGCTCTCTCTACAGCCTAATAGGCTCTTTCTACAGCCATACCATATGCTCTCTACAGCCATATAGGCTATTTCTATAGCCGTATAGGCTCTCTCAGCAATATAGGCTATCTCTACAACCGTATAGGCTCTCTCAGCCATATATAGGCTCTTTCTCAGCTGTATAGGCTCTTTCTCAACTATTAAAGGCTATTTCTCAGCTTTATATATAGGCTCTTTCTCAATTATATATATAGGCTCTTTCCAAGTTATAATAGGCTCTTTCTCAGCTATATAGGCTCTTTCTCAACTATTAAAGGCTATTTCTCAGCTATATATATAGGCTCTTTCTCAATTATATAGGCTCTTTCCAAGTTATAATAGGCTTTTTCTCAGCTATACTGTATAGGCTCTTTCTCATTTATATAAGCTCTTTCTCAGCTATAGAGGTTCTTTCTTAGCTATACCGGGTGTCCAAAAAAAAAGATATTCAACTTTGAATAGCTGTAACTCAAATAGTAATAAAGTTAAAAAAATTTGGAAGGTCAGGATTTGTTCCCTATGTTTTTTTTCCATCATTCCACCGAAAATCAGACAGATCGATGTAGCCATAAGCGTTTGATAGAACTTTCAGTGGCATGCGCTAAAATCGTGCTTGCGCAAAGTTTTAGTAAGATCGTTTTGCATAATCATTACGTTGTCTTGACATGTTTTTCTCGCTGTTTATTTTTTGTATCTTTGGTGAGACAAAAACATGGCAATCTTTGGTGAGCCACTATCATGGCAATCTTTGGTGAGCCACAATCATGGCAATCTTTAGTGAGAGACAATCATGGCAATCTTTGGTGACACAAAATCGTGGCAATCTTTGGTGACACACAATCATGGTAATCTTTGGTCAGAGACAATCATGGCAATCTTTGGTGAAAGACAATCATGGCAATCTTTGGTGACACACAATCATGGCAATCTTTGGTGAGAGACAATCATGGCAATCTTTGGTGATGGGGTAACCTATGATTTAAGCTGTTTATGGAAAGTGTGACGATACACCCCTTTTGCTAGCTACTCCTGTTTATAGGTCTCCTGTGAATAAGTCACAAAAATTGCAAGAATCGGCGACAGGTCACATCACACCTATTCTACAGCGTCGACATATTTATATGATATGCAAGAAAACATTTTCTGGAATTCCCTCGCATACCACAGTTTGGGAACCACTATTTAAAAAATTGCTTATTTAAAAGCTAAGGAAAAATCACGATTATCTACAGTTTTCCCGATTAATGGGAATACCTACAAATCTTTCACATCAACGAAAAACTAGAGTTGAAGATGTGTATAGCTCATTAATACCAGGAAAGTATTTAATTTCAAGTGAAAACTACAATATATTTTTACTTATTTATTTTCTTTTTATTTTTTTTTAATATTTTTATTTTATAAATTACAGAATTTTTATAAACTACAGAATTTATTTAATAAACTGAATAATTATCTTCAGCTCAGTAAAGAAAGGAAAATTTAATTTATTGTCCATAGCCGTTATCAGATAGTTTCAAAAATTATGTGGAGTACCAGTGTCATCGTAGCGTGCTGCGAGAGGTTCAGTCTACACATCGTCTCGTTCGAGATTTGGGAGCAGCGGACCGTTCGTTCACCGCCCAGTTAAAATTTTGAGCCGAGACCGGCGCTGGGTTTAGCCGGGCTGGTCGCGCTTTAGCAGGATGGAGCCGTGAAACTATAACCCGCCATCTATCCCTAAAACTGCGCTGCGCCATGGCTAATATAGAGACAAAATTCTAGCAGCTCGGCAGGGACGGAACTCTGCGCTGTTTTAGCGCTGGTACTTTGAGTGCCCGGCAGGGAGCTGAACAGAGCAGCTAAGCAGGCCGTGCATTGGGGGGTTTTGAGAGAGGGAGGAGGGGTAGGGGTTGGAAACAGTGACGGGAGAATGAACTTCATCCTCTATCTAGTTGATTCGCATAGCAAGTTATTTTGGGCCAATTTCCGGTGCCATTTGTGATATTTATTTGTGATAGAGCAGGCCGTCGCCGGCTGCAGAGCCGACGTAGAGACGCGACAGAGCCGCGATAGAGCAGAAATGTCCGCTTTAGAGACGATATCGCCAGCCGCGTATCAGCGCTAATTAGCTTCTGAGTACCTGACCAGGTGTGCTCTGTCCTGCCGTCACGCAGCCCTTACTGAGCACCGCCTGCTCAAACCTGCCCAACGCCTGCTCTGGGGCGGCTCTGGCAGAGTACGCTGCAGTTACGCGTCACCGTTTGTCAACAACGATTTAAAAAAATTTGTTTCTTCTCTCTCTGAGATCACCTAGACTTCTCTCTTGCAATGACAGGTTGTATTGACATTGGTTACTGACATTCTCATCCTATTGACTTTAGCAACGTTATTTAGAATCTAGCAAATTCAATTATCGAGGATATATATATACACATCAAATTACTCACCGCTATGAACTATCTGCAAACGTCGACTGAAGCTCCGGGATTCGAACGCAGATTCTCCGCGTTGCAGTTCAAGCCTGTACCAGTTGACCGCGTGGACACCTTACCAGCCTAGGCTATATGAACTACTTAACTATAATACGGAACAAATGACTCGCCATCATCTAGCAAATCGAGGAATAGCTATATATGTGGTTGAACTTGATAGATATTATTCATAATACACTAATTTAAAAAAATGAACAAAGTAGCCATTCGTATGATCCCGTCAGTTAGATGTAAGTGAGTATTAGAGCTAAATTTGTTTAGTAATTTATCTTATTGCATTAGCTTCATGTCATTCGATAGTTTGATAGGAAAATTAACAACGTACGCAAATCATTAGTCTACTGAAATCGCAAGTTCTCCAAGAGTTTTAATGCAAAGAAAGCGCCTTAGCGCTAAATGAATTCACCATATCTTCTATGAAAACGTTTCGGTGACCAGCACTGAAACGCAGGAAAAACCGATCAATTTTATGAACCGATGATGGTGCTGGTTTACACATTTTCACTGAAAATATAGTGAATTTCCTCGGTATTTTCTTTGCTCTAACATTTACTGTTATTAACGCGTTTTCTGTATATCCATGTTAGAAAACTTTCTCATGATAAACTTATTGATATCTCGCTTTAGCAAAGCGTGAATGACCTTCAACGTTTCTGTTAGAGTGTTAAAACTGGAAGAGCATATAAAATTCTTACGTAATTCGAAGTATTAAAATACTGACGTGAAATAAATATCACAAATGGCACCGGAAATTG
>NW_025946835.1:0-365 GCF_000764305.2 Hyalella azteca | reverse complement strand
TGACGGAATATACCGCGTTTACCCTACCGCGAGATTTCTGCCGAATGAGTTACCGCCATTCTTAACAAAAGTGCACTATCGCACTGCACCGCAGGATTCCTAATGTATTAAAAAGTTGTCACATTGGAGCCGCAAGATTTTAGGAACAATTAGGAAAATTCCAATCCTGCAGTGATCACTGCATGATGATGATGAGTGTATAGATCAATGTGGGAAACCCATGCTTTGGAAATCGATTGACTTGTAGCAAATTTTTGAGACCCTTAGTTTTGTGAATAATGTTCTTATTACAAAAGGTCTTACGCAGCTCTGCTGTGTTTTGCGGCTCTCCGGCTCTGCCTTGTATCATGGCGCTGCTGTGTTTT
>NW_025946834.1:0-300 GCF_000764305.2 Hyalella azteca | reverse complement strand
CAAATCTGAACATATATTTTTCCATAGCTTTATCTAGTCTGTTCTTGAACGCGTTCATACTTGGAGCTCCAACGATGTCATCGGGGAGGCTGTTATTAGCTAATACTATATTAGCTAATAGCTAATACTATTATTATATTATTATTGTCATGGGCAGGTTAGTGACGGCTGGCTTGATCCGCCGCTGATGTTCGCTCATGCATATAATGTGCTAGGCGTTCCATTCATGGCTAATTGGTGCACAAAATCGGTGGTTCACAGTTGCACTCATGTTTGAAAAGTTAAACTCGTACATACTTC
>NW_025946833.1:0-538 GCF_000764305.2 Hyalella azteca | reverse complement strand
TACGGCGTAGAGCGATTGTATTGGTGGCTTACTTCTCATTAGCTCGCTGGTTAATTTCCATGAAGGGGATTTGTACCTTTGGCTTTTAACATATATTCCCTTAGTCTACTCTGCCCTTTAGCAGGCTTACGCACGGAAAGGAGGGTGAAAGATATGCTGGTCTTGGGCAATGCTGGTCTCTGGCATGCATCCCATTGTAGCAGTGCGTTGCGAGTTCGAGACCGCAAAATGCTGTGAATGTTCTGTGATGTTAAGAATCGGCGACAGGCCTACTAAACGCTGAAACCGCTATTATTATATTATTATTTAATATTCGAAAATAAAATGAAAAATTAATTATACATCTTTAACATTGGAGACACTGGATTCTTTAGAAGTGTTGTCTTTAAAAAATTAATTTTCAACTGTTTTATTTGTGCTTGAATAAATGCATTATTAACAATATACTAAATTTTCCGCTGCCGAGGCATAACAAAAGCAACCGTGTCTGAACCACGGTAAGCAAAAGATTCTTCACTCGCATCTGTTCTTCGTGACC
>NW_025946832.1:0-726 GCF_000764305.2 Hyalella azteca | reverse complement strand
CTGTGTAGTTTTTTCTTGCTGTGTTGTGTAGACTGTTGAATGTGTTCATTTCGGTAGACTGTGACGTCAACATCTACTCCGAGCGCAGGCTATTCTAGACTTGGTAGAGCGTTTCTAAGCTCGTTGCAGGTGAGGCTTAACTTTTATAAATATATCTTTACTTTTTACTTAGTTTTTAACTCCTATAATATAAAGTAATAAAGCAGTCATATGTTTTAGAGTATTAAAGCCGTCATATAATTTAAAATAAACAAGTTGTCATATAATTTAAAGTATTAGAGTTGTCATATAATTTAAAATATTAGAGTTGTCATGCAATTTAAAGAAATAAAGCAGTCATATAATTTAAAACATTTAAATTGTCATATAATTTAAATTGATACGGCTGTCATATAATTTAAAATGTTAAAGTTGTCATATAATGTAAAGTAATAACGCTAGCATGGATCGTACTCATTTTCAATGGCATAAAATGATTCTAGTTCTTGTATTTTCCCGAAGACTTTAAGAATTTACTAAAAAAAGTATTTTAAAATTATCTATATTGTCTTTCGAAAAAATACAAGAAATGAATTTTAATTTCTTAATACATATTTTGTGACCAATTTCCACTCTGTTTTCCCTGTTCCTGATGAATCATGCGAATCACACAACATCGTACAGAGCAATCACACAACATCGTACAGAGCAATCACACAACATCGTACAGAGCAATCACACAACATC
>NW_025946831.1:0-732 GCF_000764305.2 Hyalella azteca | reverse complement strand
AAGGCAACAGAACTTACGTAACGCATACGTTTTTTTATGGTTTTTCATTTCTCGATGCGTCCTTAATGTGTCGGAATATACCGCGTTTACCCTATTGACAGTTAAAAATGGAGTGATGTCTATAGGCGTCGTGGCGCTTTTGGTACCCGCATGGGCACAAAGTACTCACAAGTCACAACGCCTCTTCCCGTCATGCAAAAATGAAACGCATTATATCATATAAACTTCCTTTGTTCAGTTAGAAACTATAACACATTATTTCATGAATGCAAGTGCTATTGCAAGAAAATTAAACGTGTTTTGATGTTTGGATTTAATTTGAAACTGAAATATAATTTTTTATAATTTCTTTGACTCATTCCTTGAGAACGTTGATGCAAACAAAAAAATAGTAGACTACAAAAAAAATGAAAAATAATTTCATCTGGTGAATGAAAAACTACTGTATCACATAAAACAAGAAAAATTACAGATGTATGACCTGAAGTTTAGCCATGGTCAGGAAGATGTGCCAGGTGCACGGGAATTTATTTTGTCATTTAAACGACCTGTGCGGTGCGCTGTACTATGCTGGTAAAAAAATGCGCCATGCGCCGTACTTTAGAAAGCTAAAATAGTTTAAATATGGACGCGCGGCAACGCAAATTACGCAATCGCACTGACCGTACACACAAACGTGTAGGTATCCGCATTGTGTTGTGGTTGGATATGAGTTAACTAGATTGCTAACGC
>NW_025946830.1:0-534 GCF_000764305.2 Hyalella azteca | reverse complement strand
CACAATCGGGGAAGCAGGCGCGGTTGAAAAATTTTGCCCCAAAGGTTGCAGCAGCGCATTGTCAAGGCAGTAAACAGGCCGGCATGTCCAAAGTATGCTAAAATTTGCACATGCCTGCGAGAAAACGTCCGAGGCCAATTGGATTGTCCGCAAACTGCGGTGAGTCGACTTGAATTCGTCGTTGCCGGCCAAGTTCGACCTGGTGGTGATGATGTCTGCGCTGAACGGTCATGGTCGTGTCGAAAATTTTGAACTGGGATCAACATTTATTCTTGATGATGCCATGAGAGAAAGCAAACTATGATGAGTTGATTTACTTCAGCATTCAGAACAAAACTTTGGCAGGAATATGGAATATTGACGCGGTTAGGCATATGTAATGAGTACGGGTATATGACGTGAGTGATGTCACTCGTATGTGATGGTGATCGAGTGACGTAATTTTAGCAGTAGATGAGTATGGCAATACCTGCAGGTCACTACCTGACTTGGCTATGCTTGTAAAAGTTCATGTGTGACCCATTAATATAGGTG
>NW_025946829.1:0-821 GCF_000764305.2 Hyalella azteca | reverse complement strand
AGTTGCCCGCTTCGACGAGGAGACCTGCGCCCCCTGCCATCCTGTGAGGCGCCGAGCGCACAGAAATGTTCGAGCATTTTGTCCAAATTATGACATAATTTTTTAACCACAGCACTTGGCAGTGGGCGCGAACGTAGCACTGATACGTCATTTTGCCGGGCCAAACTAGGTCAGGATGACTCACACAAGGGGCAAAGCTATGACTATTGAGACTATTACAGTGACAGTGACAGTAAGACAGTATTGAGACTATGACAGTGAGACTATTAAAATAGCTATCATGGCTATTTTAATAGTCTCACTGAATTATCTGAGTGTGGGCTGGCCCTTTTAATTGTTGAGTCATCAGGAATTATAAACGAATAAAAATGCCTTGCAAAAGGGGAAAATTCTCATTGATTTTTAATGAATTTTAATTTTCACAAAACGCTTGGTTCTTTTACGGTTCAAGCAACAAATGATCTTACAACTAAATTCATTTAACTATAATTTAACTCTGCATGAAAAACCCTATCGTAACTGAACCTCCTTATAATTATAAAACAAATAAAAAATAATTGCAAAAGCCTTATCGCTACGGAACCTATTATCAAGGTTCGCTTAATAGCTGCAATTTCAAATTATTATCGTTATCATTAGAGTGCTGTTCTAACCGTTGAGGCAAGAGGTTCCTTGTGCTAAGCTCCCGTGACAGTAGCCGGCTTCGGCCGGCTGCTACGTCACATATTCTAGAACTATCTAGTATCTTTTTTGAACTTTGAAAATGCCGTACTGTCCCGCTCCGAGGCGTTGAGCCGGCGGATGCCATGGTGCGACCAGCT
>NW_025946828.1:0-311 GCF_000764305.2 Hyalella azteca | reverse complement strand
TTTACCGAGAGCTTCCTAGCGCCTCAAGAAGTGCTTTACCGAGAGCTTCCTAGCGCCGCAAGAAGTGCTTTACCGAGAGCTTCCTAGCGCCTCAAAAGTGCTTTACCGAGGGCTTCCTAGCGCCTCAAAAAGTGCTTTACCGAGGGCTTCCTAGCGTCTCAAAAAGTTCTATACCGAGGGCTTCCTAGCGTCTCGTGAAGTACTTTACCGAGGGCGTCCTGGCGCCTCAAGAAGTGCTTTCCCGAGGGCTTCCTAGCGCCTCAAGAAGTGCTTTACCGAGGGCTTCCTAGCGCCTCAAGAAGTGCTTTACC
>NW_025946827.1:0-1131 GCF_000764305.2 Hyalella azteca | reverse complement strand
GGGTTTGTTTACGTTTACGATCCAAATGACGTCACTAGAAAGACGCACTACAATGCGGAACTTTTCGTGGGTTAACCTTTTATAGTTCAACCATGAGCGTAGACTGCTAACGTGTCTAAATAACTGAATGAAAGTAAACGATTCAGTCCGAAAATGTTCGTACCAGTCTAGGAATGTTCGTACCCATTTCCGTCAAATATTGATAAAACTTTCGCTAGAGCGTAGCCACCTGGCTGATGGCGTCTTTACAAGACATTAATATAAACGCTGAATTTGCCAGCAGGTTTTAATTTAACACATATAGTAACATTCTTTCCGGCCAAAATATTAACGTTATAATAGTGATAATATTAATGTGAAGATATCATGCAATATGTATGATTAAACGCACGTACGACATTCAAATGCCTTATAGTTTTCATCGTTGGCGTTTGTTTTTCGCGAATACAGAGGCTGATTTGAAGTCATTGGATATAAAACTTATGGCCGTTCGATTCCAGTCTTTTATTGGCGAGCCAAGTAAAAGATAATCAAGAGTCAATTCGATTTTATTCATTATTTCGAAAAATGTATGTAGAAGGTGTGCCAAAAGATTGACCAGGAGCTTATGATATAGACGTGCTCCGAGCAAAATAAGTTACATAACAATTCTACTAGTACCAACTGATATCAAGTGTAATTAGCGACGCAGGGAATGTTTGAACATCAACACCAAGTACGACGTACCAGTTGTTGTTGTTTATTGCGTCCGTCACGCTAGCCGGGGGAGAGGCTCAGGTGGTGGTCGGGGGGAAGGCACCAGAAGAGGGGGGAGATGGACGAGGGTGGCCAGGAATGCCGCTGCCTCCACGGGGCTGTCCCACAGTGAGGAGACGCTGAGGGACGTGGGGAAGGCGGGGCAGGCAAAGAGATGATGGACGGACTGGAGGGAATCCCCGTACTACGGGCAGTCGGAGCTAGGGGAGCGTCCGATCCTAGCAGAGTAGGACGCCAGGAAGCTGCAGTATGCCAAGCGGAGCTGGGAGAGCGCCGAGCGGTAGGGACGAGGGAGTGTGGCCTCTTCTGACGCAATCGCCGGGGGTGGGGCTGCGAGGACGGCATTTATAGCGTCAGTCGCCGCAACGTGGGAGG
>NW_025946826.1:0-2874 GCF_000764305.2 Hyalella azteca | reverse complement strand
CTTGGCCGAACTCACTTATTGTTGGAGCACAATTGTCAGACTATAATATAATGAAACGTCTTCCGAATTATAATCAACGAGTCTAACTGAAATTAGTTTGCAAATAAAGGAGCGTTCATCCTCAGGAATATTGCATCATTCGAATTTGAGTGATTCACTTGGCATAACATAGCATATTGATCTCGGCGCTGAAGTGTAGGCCTGATGTGGCCCGTCACCGATTCTTGTACTTTTCGTGCCTTGTCCACAGGAGATCTAAAAATAGGTCCTTCGACCGAATCTTTTCCAAACTGACGATAGTTTGAAATAGCTACTAGACTTCCACCGGGTTCGATATGGTGCTAGGCATTTCAAGTCTGAACATATATTTCTCCATGGTTTTATCTAGTCTGTTCTCGAACACCTTTGTAATCGGAGAGTCAACAATTTAGTAGCAGTTCCACATGTCGGTGATCCGAAGCTTGTCTTACATTACTCACTTATTTTACCTGACTCACATATTTCGTCTGACTCCCACCTACACTTATAATTCTCACATATTTTACATGAATCCTACCGTACAAAACCATTTTTATGATTCATGCCTGAAACATGTATGACATTTCAATCATGGAATACATTCATTCATAAAATGTAACGTTATAAAAATGTAAATGTAAAATATTTAAAACAAGGAGCGTACATAAGTACAATTTACTATCGCTCATTATACAGGTATACCGTGTATGTCAGAACAAGATATGGACACTCGTGGATATTTAAAAACTCAGTGCAGACATAACGAAATGAATTGTCCCATTAATCAACAAGTTACATCGTCACCTTTATGAGGAGGCACAATTAATGAGATTGATGGTCCCATTAACCTTTAGGTAACATCGTCATCTTAATAAGAAGGCACAACGAGATGAATGGTCCAATTAATCTATAAGTAACATCGTCATCTTAATGAGAAGGCACAATGAAATGAATAGTCCCATTAACCAATAAGTTACATTGTCACCATAATGAGAAGGCAAAACAAGATGAATGGTCTCATTAATCATTATAATATTCATCATATGAATATTGTCACCTATACAAGATGGGCACAAAATCGTCGAGATAAGCAGCCTCATAGAAATGCCGGGACGTGATATAAGTAGCCCCTGTATAATTCAGGTCTGGGTACGCGGTCCAGCCCCGGCCCAGAAACCCTGCCCAGAACCCGTATGACCCAAACGTGATGATGGTGTGGTTGCAGAGGGTCAACAAATGCATGTCCTCCGCCGCCGACCCTATGGGGAGATCAGAGGCAGGATTAATAGAGGTTGTGTATGTATTATAGGTTGCGTAGGTGTTGTGGGGTTGTGTAGGTAATAGGGGTGTTGTTGTGGGTGTTGCAAGTGGGGTTGTGTAGGTGCTGGGTGTTGTGTGAATATATGTAAGTTGAATAGATATATGTAAGTTAGGGTGTATGTTATGTACATATACAATTGATAATTGAAAACAGTTGTATGTATAATTAGTTCATGGCCATAATGGATGTATCCTAAACTAATAGACGGCTAATACAGCATATTTATGGTATTTAGTAAGCTTTTGTGCCTGTGGTGCTATAGCAGCCAAAACACATCAGCTGGATTCTGTTTTTGAGTTGCCAGCCATCAATTTGCTGGATAACAGAAAATACTTCACCAGCTTCGCTAGGAATCTTGGGAACAAATAATCTCGTAGAAAGTAACCTTCTGAAACACATTACCAGTAAATAAAATGTAAAGCAACAGCTAATTTACAGTGAATGAGGGAAAATCGACAGACTTGCATCATTCGACAAATGTAAATTAGACATTGTCATAAAAACTACCTACACGGTATCATTTACAAAAAAAAAACGATGCTTTTTCCAATCCGTAAATAATGAAACTTTTCGCTCAAAATTTTTTGCTTTATACTATGGTTAAAAAGAAAACTTTTATGGGCTGAGAGCATGGAAAGTTGTATTCTTATTTCTACCGTTAATGATATATAATATAACATCAATTATCTAAAATCTAAAACATTATATAACATAACGGTATTGTTGGCACCCTAATGTAGGTATTGGGGGTTATGTAAGTTTCGCGTGTCTACCAGATGTTGACTCGTCCTCAATCTCTATCAGGTCAAGTGAATTGATACCGGACAATATACTGGAGTGATTGTTTGTAAACGATATTTATCTTCGGAATCAATAAAAATTCAAATTCAAAAACAAAATTGTGCATGATGCATTACTTCCTCTCGAAGATAAGCTGATGCGACTTCCCTCTCACCTTGCGACACAAAAGTGTTAGGAAAAGTAAGTTTTTTCGTCATTTTAGTTGTGGCGACGACGTCATCCGACGTGACGACAAAAATGACGTTGTCGAACCTCTCTGTAAAAAATGTGAACGCCCGACGAAGATATCCTTCGTAGGATTTGTCGAGATCCTCCACGGAGAATAACTGTGGGAGCAGTGAATGGCATTTTTCACTCATGATTATTTAAATTCGGGATCACAAATTTAGAGAAAAATTGGCTCAAGGTATATGGAAAATTGAAAAATTCTTTAGTAATCAACAATAAGGTATTTTAACACGTTTTTCTTAGCTTAGCTTCACGTTTGTTTATTTGTTGTTAACATTGACAACGAAAATTAGCCCACTTCTGATTGCTCTAGAGATCTGAAATTCGGCATGCAGGCTATTTTTGCCTAACAATTTCAGATACAATCATAAAAACTAGCAATTAGATACCTAAATTAGCTTAATTGAGTAGAGTATATATAAATAGTATATATATAGTATGACGTGCGGGCGCTGACGTTATAGACGAGCAGGCGCTGACGCTGCGTATCATCGATACGTACGTCA
>NW_025946825.1:0-527 GCF_000764305.2 Hyalella azteca | reverse complement strand
CCCTTCTTTATAAGCAACTATGAATTGCTTCTAGTAAAGCACACTAAATAGTTTGCATGATTATCGTTAATTGCCTTCGCTTAATAAGACTCTAAAACAAATGCACAATATACGACAATATATTAACGAAACTTGGAGTGAATATAATTACAGGTCAGGAAACTAGCGTGAGATTGTCGAATAAGTTCATCAATATTCGTTATCAATTAACGTGTAGCTCTAAGTAACGTGAGTACCGAACTCAAAACATCGTATGGCATATTACGGCAACGCATAATATTTCATGGCATAGCGGCAGTAAAAGGCATCACATGACGTTGCTGTGCATCACATGGCGTGGCATCCTATGGCATTGCAGGGTATCTGATTGCATTGCTTGATGCCGTATGAGATTGCATAGCATCGCATGACATCACGTGGCATCACATGAACATGAATGGAATTTCATGACATAGCAAGGCGTTGCATATTGTATCACATGACATAGCAAAACATCGCTTGGTATCACAGACCAGCGAATGGCATCA